>NW_027016130.1:147500-180000 GCF_036934945.1 Oncorhynchus masou masou | reverse complement strand
TCCCATTCGTCCTTTACTCTCCAATAAGAGAATCGTCCCTTTTCTCCTGCAGGATTATAATGTTGATGTTCTCGTGTTGTTGTGATTAACGGTGGCAATATAGATGAATGAACTGCTGTTTTACTGCAGAGTCCAAGAACCTCTATAGACCAGACAACACAGTGATTTAATTTGTAAGTCGCTCTGGATAAGAGCGTCTGCTAAATGACTTAAATGTAAATGTAAATGTATTTAAAACATTCAACACACACTAAGACAAATACACACGTACAAATGCTCATGTAAAGGCAGTGGAGGCTCCTCAGGGGAGGAAAGGGGAGGAGAACCATATTGATCCATACATTTCATAAAAATAAAAAATAGTGAAACATTCAAAAAGTTTTTAATTTTTAGATATAACTATACTAGATATATTAAACCAACCAAATAATGTATTAAAACACACTATTTTGTCATGAGTGTCTACAGTAGCATCAACAGCACTCTGTAGGGTAGCACCATGGTGTAGTCTGGAGGACAGCTAGCTTCCGTCCTCCTCTGGGTACATTGGCTTTAATATAAAACCTAGGAGGCTCATGGTTCCATAGACTTACACAGTAATTATTACAACTTCCGGAGGATGTCCTCCAGCCTATCAGAGCTCTTGCCACATGAACTGACATGTTGTCCACCCAATCAAAGGATCAGAATGTGAATCTAGTACTGAAAGCAGAAGCTGGACGATGGAAGTGTAAAACAGAACAGAAAGCCAAAGTCTGTTTCTAAAAGCCTCATATAACACAGACTACACTACAGAGAGAGAGAGAGAGAGATAGAGAGAGAGATGGGGATCCTCTACACTTTGGTAGTAGTACTAGAGGTGGACCTGCTGTCCTGTGGTAGTAGTACTAGAGGTGGACCTGCTGCCCTGTGGTAGTAGTACTAGAGGTGGACCTGCTGTCCTGTGGTAGTAGTACTAGAGGTGGACCTGCTGTCCTGTGGTAGTAGTACTAGAGGTGGACCTGCTGTCCTGTGGTAGTAGTACTAGAGGTGGACCTGCTGTCCTGTGGTAGTAGTACTAGAGGTGGACCTGCTGTCCTCTACACTGTGGTAGTAGTACTAGAGGTGGACCTGCTGTCCTGTGGTAGTAGTACTAGAGGTGGACCTGCTGTCCTGTGGTAGTAGTACTAGAGGTGGACCTGCTGTCCTGTGGTAGTAGTACTAGAGGTGGACCTGCTGCCCTGTGGTAGTAGTACTAGAGGTGGACCTGCTGTCCTCTGGTAGTAGTACTAGAGGTGGACCTGCTGTCCTGTGGTAGTAGTACTAGAGGTGGACCTGCTGTCCTGTGGTAGTAGTACTAGAGGTGGACCTGCTGTCCTGTGGTAGTAGTACTAGAGGTGGACCTGCTGCCCTGTGGTAGTAGTACTAGAGGTGGACCTGCTGTCCTGTGGTAGTAGTACTAGAGGTGGACCTGCTGTCCTGTGGTAGTAGTACTAGAGGTGGACCTGCTGTCCTGTGGTAGTAGTACTAGAGGTGGACCTGCTGTCCTGTGGTAGTAGTACTAGAGGTGGACCTGCTGTCCTGTGGTAGTAGTACTAGAGGTGGACCTGCTGTCCTGTGGTAGTAGTACTAGAGGTGGGCCTGCTGTCCTGTACACTGTGGTAGTAGTACTAGAGGTGGACCTGCTGTCCTCTGGTAGTAGTACTAGAGGTGGACCTGCTGTCCTGTGGTAGTAGTACTAGAGGTGGACCTGCTGTCCTGTGGTAGTAGTACTAGAGGTGGACCTGCTGTCCTGTGGTAGTAGTACTAGAGGTGGACCTGCTGTCCTGTGGTAGTAGTACTAGAGGTGGACCTGCTGTCCTGTGGTAGTAGTACTAGAGGTGGACCTGCTGTCCTGTGGTAGTAGTACTAGAGGTGGACCTGCTGTCCTGTGGTAGTAGTACTAGAGGTGGACCTGCTGTCCTGTGGTAGTAGTACTAGAGGTGGACCTGCTGTCCTGTGGTAGTAGTACTAGAGGTGGACCTGCTGTCCTGTGGTAGTAGTACTAGAGGTGGACCTGCTGTCCTGTGGTAGTAGTACTAGAGGTGGACCTGCTGTCCTGTGGTAGTAGTACTAGAGATGGACCTGCTGTCCTGTGGTAGTAGTACTAGAGGTGGACCTGCTGTCCTGTGGTAGTAGTACTAGAGGTGTACCTGCTGTCCTGTGGTAGTAGTACTAGAGGTGGACCTGCTGTCCTGTGGTAGTAGTACTAGAGGTGGACCTGCTGTCCTGTGGTAGTAGTACTAGAGGTGGACCTGCTGTCCTGTGGTAGTAGTACTAGAGGTGGACCTGCTGTCCTGTGGTAGTAGTACTAGAGGTGGACCTGCTGTCCTGTGGTAGTAGTACTAGAGGTGGACCTGCTGTCCTGTGGTAGTAGTACTAGAGGTGGACCTGCTGTCCTGTGGTAGTAGTACTAGAGGTGGACCTGCTGTCCTGTGGTAGTAGTACTAGAGGTGGACCTGCTGTCCTGTGATAGTAGTACTAGAGGTGGACCTGCTGTCCTGTGGTAGTAGTACTAGAGGTGGACCTGCTGTCCTGTGGTAGTAGTACTAGAGGTGGACCTGCTGCCCTGTGGTAGTAGTACTAGAGGTGGACCTGCTGTCCTGTGGTAGTAGTACTAGAGGTGGACCTGCTGTCCTGTGGTAGTAGTACTAGAGGTGGACCTGCTGTCCTGTGGTAGTAGTACTAGAGGTGGACCTGCTGTCCTGTGGTAGTAGTACTAGAGGTGGACCTGCTGTCCTGTGGTAGTAGTACTAGAGGTGGACCTGCTGTCCTGTGGTAGTAGTACTAGAGGTGGACCTGCTGTCCTGTGGTAGTAGTACTAGAGGTGGACCTGCTGTCCTGTGGTAGTAGTACTAGAGATGGACCTGCTGTCCTGTGGTAGTAGTACTAGAGGTGGACCTGCTGTCCTGTGGTAGTAGTACTAGAGGTGGACCTGCTGTCCTGTGGTAGTAGTACTAGAGGTGGACCTGCTGTCCTGTGGTAGTAGTACTAGAGGTGGACCTGCTGTCCTGTGGTAGTAGTACTAGAGGTGGACCTGCTGTCCTGTGGTAGTAGTACTAGAGGTGGACCTGCTGTCCTGTGATAGTAGTACTAGAGGTGGACCTGCTGTCCTGTGGTAGTAGTACTAGAGGTGGACCTGCTGTCCTGTGGTAGTAGTACTAGTAGGTGGACCTGCTGTCCTGTGGTAGTAGTACTAGAGGTGGACCTGCTGTCCTGTGGTAGTAGTACCTGCTGTCCTGTGGTAGAGGTGGACCTGCTGTCCTGTGGTAGTAGTACTAGAGGTGGACCTGCTGCCCTGTGGTAGTAGTACTAGAGGTGGACCTGCTGTCCTGTGGTAGTAGTACCTAGAGGTGGACCTGCTGTCCTGTGGTAGTAGTACTAGAGGTGGACCTGCTGTCCTGTGGTAGTAGTACTAGAGGTGGACCTGCTGTCCTGTGGTAGTAGTACTAGAGGTGGACCTGCTGTCCTGTGGTAGTAGTACTAGAGGTGGACCTGCTGTCCTGTGGTAGTAGTACTAGAGGTGGACCTGCTGTCCTGTGGTAGTAGTACTAGAGGTGGACCTGCTGTCCTGTGGTAGTAGTACTAGAGGTGGACCTGCTGTCCTGTGGTAGTAGTACTAGAGGTGGACCTGCTGTCCTGTGGTAGTAGTACTAGAGGTGGACCTGCTGTCCTGTGGTAGTAGTACTAGAGGTGGACCTGCTGTCCTGTGGTAGTAGTACTAGACCTGGTGGACCTGCTGTCCTGTGGTAGTAGTACTAGAGGTGGACCTGCTGTCCTGTGGTAGTAGTACTAGAGGTGGACCTGCTGTCCTGTGGTAGTAGTACTAGAGGTGGACCTGCTGTCCTGTGGTAGTAGTAGTAGAGGTGGACCTGCTGTCCTGTGGTAGTAGTACTAGAGGTGGACCTGCTGTCCTGTGGTAGTAGTACTAGAGGTGGACCTGCTGTCCTGTGGTAGTAGTACTAGAGGTGGACCTGCTGTCCTGTGGTAGTAGTACTAGAGGTGGACCTGCTGTCCTGTGGTAGTAGTACTAGAGGTGGACCTGCTGTCCTGTGGTAGTAGTACTAGAGGTGGACCTGCTGTCCTGTGGTAGTAGTACTAGAGGTGGACCTGCTGTCCTGTGGTAGTAGTACTAGAGGTGGACCTGCTGTCCTGTGGTAGTAGTACTAGAGGTGGACCTGCTGTCCTGTGGTAGTAGTACTAGAGGTGGACCTGCTGTCCTGTGGTAGTAGTACTAGAGGTGGACCTGCTGCCCTGTGGTAGTAGTACTAGAGGTGGACCTGCTGTCCTGTGGTAGTAGTACTAGAGGTGGACCTGCTGCCCTGTGGTAGTAGTACTAGAGGTGGACCTGCTGTCCTGTGGTAGTAGTACTAGAGGTGGACCTGCTGTCCTGTGGTAGTAGTACTAGAGGTGGACCTGCTGTCCTGTGGTAGTAGTACTAGAGGTGGACCTGCTGTCCTGTGGTAGTAGTACTAGAGGTGGACCTGCTGTCCTGTGGTAGTAGTACTAGAGGTGGACCTGCTGTCCTGTGGTAGTAGTACTAGAGGTGGACCTGCTGTCCTGTGGTAGTAGTACTAGAGGTGGACCTGCTGTCCTGTGGTAGTAGTACTAGAGGTGGACCTGCTGTCCTGTGGTAGTAGTACTAGAGGTGGACCTGCTGTCCTGTGGTAGTAGTACTAGAGGTGGACCTGCTGTCCTGTGGTAGTAGTACTAGAGGTGGACCTGCTGTCCTGTGGTAGTAGTACTAGAGGTGGACCTGCTGTCCTGTGGTAGTAGTACTAGAGGTGGACCTGCTGTCCTGTGGTAGTAGTACTAGAGGTGGACCTGCTGTCCTGTGGTAGTAGTACTAGAGGTGGACCTGCTGTCCTGTGGTAGTAGTAGTACTAGAGTACTAGTGGACCTGCTGTCCTGTGGTAGTAGTACTAGAGGTGGACCTGCTGTCCTGTGGTAGTAGTACTAGAGGTGGACCTGCTGTCCTGTGGTAGTAGTACTAGAGGTGGACCTGCTGTCCTGTGGTAGTAGTACTAGAGGTGGACCTGCTGTCCTGTGGTAGTAGTACTAGAGGTGGACCTGCTGCCCTGTGGTAGTAGTACTAGAGGTGGACCTGCTGTCCTGTGGTAGTAGTACTAGAGGTGGACCTGCTGTCCTGTGGTAGTAGTACTAGAGGTGGACCTGCTGTCCTGTGGTAGTAGTACTAGAGGTGGACCTGCTGTCCTGTGGTAGTAGTACTAGAGGTGGACCTGCTGTCCTGTGGTAGTAGTACTAGAGGTGGACCTGCTGTCCTGTGGTAGTAGTACTAGAGGTGGACCTGCTGTCCTGTGGTAGTAGTACTAGAGGTGGACCTGCTGTCCTGTGGTAGTAGTACTAGAGGTGGACCTGCTGTCCTGTGGTAGTAGTACTAGAGGTGGACCTGCTGTCCTGTGGTAGTAGTACTAGAGGTGGACCTGCTGTCCTGTGGTAGTAGTACTAGAGGTGGACCTGCTGTCCTGTGGTAGTAGTACTAGAGGTGGACCTGCTGTCCTGTGGTAGTAGTACTAGAGGTGGACCTGCTGTCCTGTGGTAGTAGTACTAGAGGTGGACCTGCTGTCCTGTGGTAGTAGTACTAGAGGTGGACCTGCTGCCCTGTGGTAGTAGTACTAGAGGTGGACCTGCTGTCCTGTGGTAGTAGTACTAGAGGTGGACCTGCTGTCCTGTGGTAGTAGTACTAGAGGTGGACCTGCTGTCCTGTGGTAGTAGTACTAGAGGTGGACCTGCTGTCCTGTGGTAGTAGTACTAGAGGTGGACCTGCTGTCCTCTGGTAGTAGTACTAGAGGTGGACCTGCTGCCCTGTGGTAGTAGTACTAGAGGTGGACCTGCTGTCCTGTGGTAGTAGTACTAGAGGTGGACCTGCTGTCCTGTGGTAGTAGTACTAGAGGTGGACCTGCTGCCCTGTGGTAGTAGTACTAGAGGTGGACCTGCTGTCCTGTGGTAGTAGTACTAGAGGTGGACCTGCTGTCCTGTGGTAGTAGTACTAGAGGTGGACCTGCTGCCCTGTGGTAGTAGTACTAGAGGTGGACCTGCTGTCCTGTGGTAGTAGTACTAGAGGTGGACCTGCTGTCCTGTGGTAGTAGTACTAGAGGTGGACCTGCTGTCCTGTGGTAGTAGTACTAGAGGTGGACCTGCTGTCCTGTGGTAGTAGTACTAGAGGTGGACCTGCTGTCCTGTGGTAGTAGTACTAGAGGTGGACCTGCTGTCCTGAGTAGTACCCTGCTGTCCTGTGGTAGTAGTACTAGAGGTGGACCTGCTGTCCTGTGGTAGTAGTACTAGAGGTGGACCTGCTGTCCTGTGGTAGTAGTACTAGAGGTGGACCTGCTGCCTGTGGTAGTAGTACTAGAGGTGGACCTGCTGAGTAGTGGACCTGCTGTCCTGTGGTAGTAGTACTAGAGGTGGACCTGCTGTCCTGTGGTAGTAGTACTAGAGGTGGACCTGCTGTCCTGTGGTAGTAGTACTAGAGGTGGACCTGCTGTCCTGTGGTAGTAGTACTAGAGGTGGACCTGCTGTCCTGTGGTAGTAGTACTAGAGGTGGACCTGCTGTCCTGTGGTAGTAGTACTAGAGGTGGACCTGCTGTCCTGTGGTAGTAGTACTAGAGCTGGACCTGCTGCCCTGTGGTAGTAGTACTAGAGGTGGACCTGCTGTCCTGTGGTAGTACTAGAGCTGGACCTGCTGTCCTGTGGTAGTAGTACTAGAGGTGGACCTGCTGTCCTGTGGTAGTAGTACTAGAGGTGGACCTGCTGTCCTGTGGTAGTAGTACTAGAGGTGGACCTGCTGTCCTGTGGTAGTAGTACTAGAGGTGGACCTGCTGCCCTGTGGTAGTAGTACTAGAGGTGGACCTGCTGTGGACCTGGACCTGCTGTCCTGTGGTAGTAGTACTAGAGGTGGACCTGCTGTCCTGTGGTAGTAGTACTAGAGGTGGACCTGCTGTCCTGTGGTAGTAGTACTAGAGGTGGACCTGCTGTCCTGTGGTAGTAGTACTAGAGCTGGACCTGCTGCCCTGTGGTAGTAGTACTAGAGGTGGACCTGCTGTCCTGTGGTAGTAGTACTAGAGGTGGACCTGCTGCCCTGTGGTAGTAGTACTAGAGGTGGACCTGCTGTCCTGTGGTAGTAGTACTAGAGGTGGACCTGCTGTCCTGTGGTAGTAGTACTAGAGGTGGACCTGCTGCCCTGTGGTAGTAGTACTAGAGGTGGACCTGCTGTCCTGTGGTAGTAGTACTAGAGGTGGACCTGCTGTCCTGTGGTAGTAGTACTAGAGGTGGACCTGCTGCCCTGTGGTAGTAGTACTAGAGGTGGACCTGCTGTCCTGTGGTAGTAGTACTAGAGGTGGACCTGCTGTCCTGTGGTAGTAGTACTAGAGGTGGACCTGCTGTCCTGTGGTAGTAGTACTAGAGGTGGACCTGCTGTCCTGTGGTAGTAGTACTAGAGGTGGACCTGCTGTCCCTGTGGTAGTAGTACTAGAGGTGGACCTGCTGTCCTGTGGTAGTAGTACTAGAGGTGGACCTGCTGTCCTGTGGTAGTAGTACTAGAGGTGGACCTGCTGTCCTGTGGTAGTAGTACTAGAGGTGGACCTGCTGTCCTGTGGTAGTAGTACTAGAGGTGGACCTGCTGTCCTGTGGTAGTAGTACTAGAGGTGGACCTGCTGTCCTGTGGTAGTAGTACTAGAGGTGGACCTGCTGTCCTGTGGTAGTAGTACTAGAGACCTGCTGTCCTGTGGTAGTAGTACTAGAGGTGGACCTGCTGTCCTGTGGTAGTAGTACTAGAGGTGGACCTGCTGCCTTGTGGTAGTAGTACTAGAGGTGGACCTGCTGTCCTGTGGTAGTAGTACTAGAGGTGGACCTGCTGTCCTGTGGTAGTAGTACTAGAGGTGGACCTGCTGTCCTGTGGTAGTAGTACTAGAGGTGGACCTGCTGTCCTGTGGTAGTAGTACTAGAGGTAGACCTGCTGTCCTGTGGTAGTAGTACTAGAGGTGGACCTGCTGTCCTGTGGTAGTAGTACTAGAGGTAGACCTGCTGTCCTGTGGTAGTAGTACTAGAGGTAGACCTGCTGTCCTGTGGTAGTAGTACTAGAGGTGGACCTGCTGTCCTGTGGTAGTAGTACTAGAGGTGGACCTGCTGTCCTGTGGTAGTAGTACTAGAGGAGGACCTGCTGTCCTGTGGTAGTAGTACTAGAGGTGGACCTGCTGTCCTGTGGTAGTAGTACTAGAGGTGGACCTGCTGTCCTGTGGTAGTAGTACTAGAGGTGGACCTGCTGTCCTGTGGTAGTAGTACTAGAGGTGGACCTGCTGTCCTGTGGTAGTAGTACTAGAGGTAGACCTGCTGTCCTGTGGTAGTAGTACTAGAGGTGGACCTGCTGTCCTGTGGTAGTAGTACTAGAGGTGGACCTGCTGTCCTGTGGTAGTAGTACTAGAGGTGGACCTGCTGTCCTGTGGTAGTAGTACTAGAGGTGGACCTGCTGTCCTGTGGTAGTAGTACTAGAGGTGGACCTGCTGTCCTGTGGTAGTAGTACTAGAGGTGGACCTGCTGTCCTGTGGTAGTAGTACTAGAGGTGGACCTGCTGTCCTGTGGTAGTAGTACTAGAGGTGGACCTGCTGTCCTGTGGTAGTAGTACCATTGATGCCTGTTCCTCAACCTGCTGATTCACACAGCAGAAACAGACGTAGGTTGATGTGTCTCACAGACCTGTGAAGGGTCTTCCACACCATAATGTGTGTACTTGTCATACTGTGTGTGTGTGTGTGTACGTGTCTACCATAACCAACCAGCAGACAGGCTGCAGGCGTTCAGGTGTTGTTATGGCGATGACTGAGGGGAACTGGCTTCTCTCTGACAAAGCCTTGTGATTGGAGGAGAAAAGAGGAAGTAGTGTCCCTGAAAGAATGTTCACAGACTCTTCCCTAGACGTGTCTGTCTGTCTGTCTGTCTGTCTGTCTGTCTGTCTGTCTGTCTGTCTGTCTGCCTTAATGAACCATTTTCCTCTATATCTTTTTTTAGTCTTCCTGCGAATTAGACATCATTGACACACACATACACACACATACACACACACACACACACACACACACGTCCCCCTGAACAGTCTAATGACAGACTGGCTGGCTGGTCTGGCTAGAAGGGTGACAGGCTTCTCTCAGGTCAGTCACACCTTCCTCCAGACACTCTATCTTCTCTCTGTGTAGTAGATCCTACTGAGTCCTGTTCTCTACCTCCAGCTGTAGTAGATCCCACTGAGTCCTGTTCTCTACCTCCAGCTGTAGTAGATCCTACTGAGTCCTGTTCTCTACCTCCAGCTGTAGTAGATCCCACTGAGTCCTGTTCTCTACCTCCAGCTGTAGTAGATCCTACTGAGTCCTGTTCTCTACCTCCAGCTGTAGTAGATCCTACTGAGTCCTGTTCTCTACCTCCAGCTGTAGTAGATCCTACTGTGTCCTGTTCTCTACCTCCAGCTGTAGGAGGGGGTACTGAGTCCTGTTCTCTACCTCCAGCTGTAGTAGATCCTACTGAGTCCTGTTCTCAACCTCCAGCTGTAGTAGATCCTACTGAGTCCTGTTCTCTACCTCCAGCTGTAGTATATCCCACTGAGTCCTGTTCTCTACCTCCAGCTGTAGTAGATCCTACTGAGTCCTGTTCTCAACCTCCAGCTGTAGTAGATCCTACTGAGTCCTGTTCTCAACCTCCAGCTGTAGTAGATCCTACTGAGTCCTGTTCTCTACCTCCAGCTGTAGTAGATCCTACTGAGTCCTGTTCTCAACCTCCAGCTGTAGTAGATCCTACTGAGTCCTGTTCTCTACCTCCAGCTGTAGTATATCCCACTGAGTCCTGTTCTCTACCTCCAGCTGTAGTAGATCCTACTGAGTCCTGTTCTCAACCTCCAGCTGTAGTAGATCCTACTGAGTCCTGTTCTCTACCTCCAGCTGTAGTAGATCCTACTGAGTCCTGTTCTCTACCTCCAGCTGTAGTAGATCCCACTGAGTCCTGTTCTCTACCTCCAGCTGTAGTATATCCTACTGTGTCCTGTTCTCTACCTCCAGCTGTAGTAGATCCTACTGAGTCCTGTTCTCTACCTCCAGCTGTAGTAGATCCCACTGAGTCCTGTTCTCTACCTCCAGCTGTAGTAGATCCTACTGAGTCCTGTTCTCAACCTCCAGCTGTAGTAGATCCTACTGAGTCCTGTTCTCTACCTCCAGCTGTAGTATATCCCACTGAGTCCTGTTCTCTACCTCCAGCTGTAGTAGATCCTACTGAGTCCTGTTCTCAACCTCCAGCTGTAGTAGATCCTACTGAGTCCTGTTCTCTACCTCCAGCTGTAGTAGATCCTACTGAGTCCTGTTCTCTACCTCCAGCTGTAGTAGATCCCACTGAGTCCTGTTCTCTACCTCCAGCTGTAGTATATCCTACTGTGTCCTGTTCTCTACCTCCAGCTGTAGTAGATCCTACTGAGTCCTGTTCTCTACCTCCAGCTGTAGTAGATCCCACTGAGTCCTGTTCTCTACCTCCAGCTGTAGTAGATCCTACTGAGTCCTGTTCTCTACCTCCAGCTGTAGTAGATCCTACTGAGTCCTGTTCTCTACCTCCAGCTGTAGTAGATCCTACTGAGTCCTGTTCTCAACCTCCAGCTGTAGTAGATCCTACTGTGTCCTGTTCTCTACCTCCAGCTGTAGTAGATCCTACTGTGTCCTGTTCTCTACCTCCAGCTGTAGTAGATCCTACTGAGTCCTGTTCTCTACCTCCAGCTGTAGTAGATCCTACTGAGTCCTGTTCTCTACCTCCAGCTGTAGTAGATCCTACTGAGTCCTGTTCTCTACCTCCAGCTATAGTAGATCCTACTGAGTCCTGTTCTCTACCTCCAGCTGTAGTAGATCCTACTGAGTCCTGTTCTCTACCTCCAGCTGTAGTAGATCCTACTGAGTCCTGTTCTCTACCTCCAGCTGTAGTAGATCCTACTGAGTCCTGTTCTCTACCTCCAGCTGTAGTAGATCCTACTGAGTCATGTTCTCTACCTCCAGCTGTAGTAGATCCCACTGAGTCCTGTTCTCTACCTCCAGCTGTAGTAGATCCTACTGAGTCCTGTTCTCTACCTCCAGCTGTAGTAGATCCTACTGAGTCCTGTTCTCTACCTCCAGCTGTAGTAGATCCTACTGAGTCCTGTTCTCTACCTCCAGCTGTAGTAGATCCTACTGTGTCCTGTTCTCTACCTCCAGCTGTAGTAGATCCTACTGAGTCCTGTTCTCTACCTCCAGCTGTAGTAGATCCTACTGAGTCCTGTTCTCTACCTCCAGCTGTAGTAGATCCTACTGAGTCCTGTTCTCTACCTCCAGCTGTAGTAGATCCTACTGAGGCCTGTTCTCTACCTCCAGCTGTAGTAGATCCTACTGAGTCCTGTTCTCTACCTCCAGCTGTAGTAGATCCTACTGTGTCCTGTTCTCTACCTCCAGCTGTAGTAGATCCTACTGAGTCCTGTTCTCTACCTCCAGCTGTAGTAGATCCTACTGTGTCCTGTTCTCTACCTCCAGCTGTAGGAGGGGGTACTGAGTCCTGTTCTCTACCTCCAGCTGTAGTAGATCCTACTGAGTCCTGTTCTCTACCTCCAGCTGTAGTAGATCCTACTGAGTCCTGTTCTCTACCTCCAGCTGTAGTAGATCCTACTGAGTCCTGTTCTCAACCTCCAGCTGTAGTAGATCCTACTGTGTCCTGTTCTCTACCTCCAGCTGTAGGAGGGGGTACTGAGTCCTGTTCTCTACCTCCAGCTGTAGTAGATCCTACTGAGTCCTGTTCTCTACCTCCAGCTGTAGTAGATCCTACTGAGTCCTGTTCTCTACCTCCAGCTGTGGTAGATCCTACTGAGTCCTGTTCTCTACCTCCAGCTGTAGTAGATCCCACTGAGTCCTGTTCTCTACCTCCAGCTGTAGTAGATCCTACTGAGTCCTGTTCTCTACCTCCAGCTGTAGTAGATCCTACTGAGTCCTGTTCTCTACCTCCAGCTGTAGTAGATCCTACTGAGTCCTGTTCTCTACCTCCAGCTGTAGTAGATCCTACTGAGTCCTGTTCTCTACCTCCAGCTGTAGTAGATCCTACTGAGTCCTGTTCTCTACCTCCAGCTGTAGTAGATCCTACTGAGTCCTGTTCTCTACCTCCAGCTGTAGTAGATCCTACTGAGTCCTGTTCTCTACCTCCAGCTGTAGTAGATCCTACTGAGTCCTGTTCTCTACCTCCAGCTGTAGTAGATCCTACTGAGTCCTGTTCTCTACCTCCAGCTGTAGTAGATCCTACTGAGTCCTGTTCTCTACCTCCAGCTGTAGTAGATCCTACTGAGTCCTGTTCTCTACCTCCAGCTGTAGTAGATCCTACTGAGTCCTGTTCTCTACCTCCAGCTGTAGTAGATCCTACTGAGTCCTGTTCTCAACCTCCAGCTGTAGGAGGTGGTACTGAGTCCTGTTCTCTACCTCCAGCTGTAGTAGATCCTACTGAGTCCTGTTCTCTACCTCCAGCTGTAGTAGATCCTACTGAGTCCTGTTCTCTACCTCCAGCTGTAGTAGATCCTACTGAGTCCTGTTCTCTACCTCCAGCTGTAGTAGATCCTACTGAGTCCTGTTCTCTACCTCCAGCTGTAGTAGATCCCACTGAGTCCTGTTCTCTACCTCCAGCTGTAGTAGATCCTACTGAGTCCTGTTCTCTACCTCCAGCTGTAGTAGATCCTACTGAGTCCTGTTCTCTACCTCCAGCTGTAGGAGGGGGTACTGAGTCCTGTTCTCTACCTCCAGCTGTAGTAGATCCTACTGAGTCCTGTTCTCTACCTCCAGCTGTAGTAGATCCTACTGAGTCCTGTTCTCTACCTCCAGCTGTAGTAGATCCTACTGAGTCCTGTTCTCAACCTCCAGCTGTAGTAGATCCTACTGTGTCCTGTTCTCTACCTCCAGCTGTAGGAGGGGGTACTGAGTCCTGTTCTCTACCTCCAGCTGTAGTAGATCCTACTGAGTCCTGTTCTCTACCTCCAGCTGTAGTAGATCCTACTGAGTCCTGTTCTCTACCTCCAGCTGTAGTAGATCCCACTGAGTCCTGTTCTCTACCTCCAGCTGTAGTAGATCCTACTGAGTCCTGTTCTCTACCTCCAGCTGTAGTAGATCCTACTGAGTCCTGTTCTCTACCTCCAGCTGTAGTAGATCCTACTGAGTCCTGTTCTCTACCTCCAGCTGTAGTAGATCCTACTGAGTCCTGTTCTCTACCTCCAGCTGTAGTAGATCCTACTGAGTCCTGTTCTCTACCTCCAGCTGTAGTAGATCCTACTGAGTCCTGTTCTCTACCTCCAGCTGTAGTAGATCCTACTGAGTCCTGTTCTCTACCTCCAGCTGTAGTAGATCCTACTGAGTCCTGTTCTCTACCTCCAGCTGTAGTAGATCCTACTGAGTCCTGTTCTCTACCTCCAGCTGTAGTAGATCCTACTGAGTCCTGTTCTCTACCTCCAGCTGTAGTAGATCCTACTGAGTCCTGTTCTCTACCTCCAGCTGTAGTAGATCCTACTGAGTCCTGTTCTCTACCTCCAGCTGTAGTAGATCCTACTGAGTCCTGTTCTCAACCTCCAGCTGTAGGAGGTGGTACTGAGTCCTGTTCTCTACCTCCAGCTGTAGTAGATCCTACTGAGTCCTGTTCTCTACCTCCAGCTGTAGTAGATCCTACTGAGTCCTGTTCTCTACCTCCAGCTGTAGTAGATCCTACTGAGTCCTGTTCTCTACCTCCAGCTGTAGTAGATCCTACTGAGTCCTGTTCTCTACCTCCAGCTGTAGTAGATCCTACTGAGTCCTGTTCTCTACCTCCAGCTGTAGTAGATCCTACTGAGTCCTGTTCTCTACCTCCAGCTGTAGTAGATCCTACTGAGTCCTGTTCTCTACCTCCAGCTGTAGTAGATCCTACTGAGTCCTGTTCTCTACCTCCAGCTGTAGTAGATCCTACTGAGTCCTGTTCTCTACCTCCAGCTGTAGTGGATCCTACTGAGTCCTGTTCTCTACCTCCAGCTGTAGTAGATCCTACTGAGTCCTGTTCTCTACCTCCAGCTGTAGTAGATCCTACTGAGTCCTGTTCTCTACCTCCAGCTGTAGTAGATCCTAATGAGTCCTGTTCTCTACCTCCAGCTGTAGTAGATCCCACTGAGTCCTGTTCTCTACCTCCAGCTGTAGTATATCCTACTGTGTCCTGTTCTCTACCGCCAGCTGTGGGAGGGGGTAGATCCTACTGCTGCCCTGTGTTGGACAGAAGGTCTGCCACAGCAGATGTGGGCCTTCAGGTCCACTGTTTTAATAAACACGCAGGTGTGCTCCCCTCAGGACCCTAAACCCAGTTGGGGTCACCCAGAGAGGGCATGGGAATACCACAGGGGGGGTGGCTCTGGGCTCTCTATGCTGTATGTGTTTTGGCTGAGGCCTCATATTGAAGCACCAGGAACCCTGCTCTCCCTGCTTCTCTCCACCCCAGGCTGGGTGCTTCTCTCTGGGCATAGCTCCAGGGGTGGCAGGGTCTCTCTGGGCGTAGGGCCAGGACTCTCTCTGGTAATAAGCATCAGGCCATGGTGGCACTGCCAGGATACCTTCAGGAGGAAATCCATTCAACACACAGGCACACTGGAACACAATACTGGAACACTATACTGGAACACAATACTGGAACACAATACTAGCACAAAACACTGGAAAAAAACACTGGAACAAATCACTGGAACATAACACTGGAACATAAAACTGGAACACAATACTGGAACACAATACTGGAACATGTGTGGAACACTACACTGGAACACTACATTGGAACACAATACTGGAACACGTGTGGAACACTATACTGGAACACTACACTGGAACACGTGTGGAACACTACAATGGAACACTACATTGGAAAACAATACTGGAACACGTGTGGAACACTACACTGGAACACTACATTGGAACACAATACTGGAACACGTGTGGAACACTATACTGGAACACTACACTGGAACACGTGTGGAACACTACACTGGAACACTACATTGGAACACAATACTGGAACACGTGTGGAACACTACACTGGAACGCTCCACTGGAACACTATACTGGAACACTGCACTGGAACACGTGTGGAACACTACACTGGAACACTACACTGGAACACAATACTGGAACACTACACTGGAACACTTCACTAGAACACAATACTGGAACACGTGTGGAACACTACACTGGAAGACTATACTGGAACACTTCACTGGAACACTCCACTGGAACACTACACTGGAACACGTGTGGAACACTACACTGGAACACTACACTGGAACACAATATTGGAACACTACACTGGAACACGTGTGGAACACTACACTGGAACACTACACTGGAACACAATACTGGAACATTACACTGGAAAACTACACTTGAACACAATACCGGAACACTACACTGGAACACTATACTGGAACACTACACTGAAACACTATACTGGAACACAATACCGGAACACTACACTGGAACACAATACCGGAACACTACACTGGAACACTACACTGGAACACTATACTGGAACACTACACTGGAACACAATACCCGGAACACTACACTGGAACACTATACTGGAACACTATACTGGAACACTACACTGGAACACTATACTGAAACACAATACCGGAACACTCCAATGGAAAACTCCACTGGAACACTAAACTGGAACACTACACTGGAACACTTCACTGGAACACTATACTGGAACACTACACTGGAACACTACACTGGAACACTATACTGGAACACTACACTGGAACACTACACTGGAACACTACACTGGAACACTACACTGGAACACTACACTGGAACACTATACTGGAACACAATACCGGAACACTCCACTGGAACACTATACTGGAACACTACACTGGAACACTACACTGGAACACTACACTGGAACACTTCACTGGAACACTATACCAGAACACCACACTGGAACACTATACTGGAACACAACATGAACACACTGGACTCTACCCACACACTGACTGGACTCTACCCACACACTGACTGGACTCTACCCACACACTGACTGGACTCTACCCACACACTGACTGGACTCTACCCACACACTGACTGGACTCTACTCACAAACTGACTGGACTCTACCCACACACTGACTGGACTCTACCCACACACTGACTGGACTCTACCCACACACTGAACAGACTCTACCCACACACTGAACAGACTCTACCCACACACTTAACAGACTCTACCCACACACTGACTGGACTCTACCCACACACTGAACAGACTCTACCCACACACTGACTGGACTCTACCCACACACTGACTGGACTCTACCCACACACTGACTGGACTCTACCCACACACTGACTGGACTCTACCCACACACTGACTAGACTCTACCCACACACTGAACAGACTCTACACACACTGACTGGACTCTACCCACACACTGACTAGACTCTACCCACACACTGACTGGACTCTACCCACACACTGACTGGACCCTACCCACACACTGAACAGACTCTACACACACTGACTGGACTCTACCCACACTGACTGGACTCTACCCACACACTGACCGGACTCTACCCACACACTGACCGGACTCTACCCACACACTGAACAGACTCTACCCACACACTGACTGGACTCTACCCACACACTGACTGGACTCTACCCACACACTGAACAGACTCTACCCACACACTGACTGGACTCTACCCACACACTGACTGGACTCTACCCACACACTGACTGGACTCTACCCACACACTGACTAGACTCTACCCACACACTGAACAGACTCTACACACACTGACTGGACTCTACCCACACTGACTGGACTCTACCCACACACTGACCGGACTCTACCCACACACTGACCGGACTCTACCCACACACTGACTGGACTCTACCCACACACTGACTGGACTCTACCCACACTGACTGGACTCTACCCACACACTGAACAGACTCTACCCACACACTGACTGGACTCTACCCACACTGACTGGACTCTACCCACACACTGACTGGACTCTACCCACACACTGACTGGACTCTACCCACACACTGAACAGACTCTACCCGCACACTGAACAGACTCTACCCACACACTGAACAGACTCTACACACACTGACTGGACTCTACCCACACTGACTGGACTCTACCCACACACTGACTGGACTCTACCCACACTGACTGGACTCTACCCACACACTGACTAGACTCTACCCGCACACTGAACAGACTCTACCCACACACTGAACAGACTCTACCCACACTGACTGGACTCTACCCACACTGACTGGACTCTACCCACACACTGACTGGACTCTACCCACACTGACTGGACTCTACCCACACACTGACTAGACTCTACCCGCACACTGAACAGACTCTACCCACACACTGAACAGACTCTACCCACACTGACTGGACTCTACCCACACTGACTGGACTCTACCCACACACTGACTGGACTCTGCCCACACACTAACTGGACTCTACCCACTCAATTTGGCATGAGGATCTGCTTTATAAAATGATGTAAAGTGGTGTTGTGGGAAGAAACATATTTCAAATCCATGTACACAAACAAGTGTGCAGATAAAATAGGCAGAAAACACAAATTTCTTCCCACAGGGCTGTGGTGTGAGACAGGGATGCACAACGCATCACCGGGGGCAAACTACCTGCCCTCCAGGACACCTACACCACCCGATGTTACAGGAAGGCCATAAAGATCATCAAGGACAACACCCACCCAAGCCACTGCCTGTTCACCCCGCTATCATCCAGAAGGCGAGGTCAGTACAGGTGCATCAAAGCAGGGACCGAGAGACTGAAAATCAGCTCCTATCACCACTAACATTGAGTGGCTGCTGCCAACTACTGACTCAAATCTCCACTTTAATAATGGATGTAATAAATGTATGACTAGTCACTGTAAACAATGCCACTTTAAATAATGTTTACATTACTCATCTCATATGTTTATACTGTACTCTATACCATCTACTGCACGGCCATCTCTCATCCATATATTTATATGTACATATTCTTATTCATTCCTTTACACTGTGTGTATAAGGTAGTTGTTGTGAATGTGTTATATTCCTGGTTAGATACTACTGCACGGTCAGAACTAGAAGCAGAAGCATTTCGCTACGCTCGCATTAACAATCTATTTTCCAGCCAAGAGACAGAACTGTACTGTTGTTCGATTCCATCTATCGTCAAGATGTGTATCAGTCTGAATGTTTAATCAACTCCATATCTGAGATAATTGCCTTTTCAGCTGTGGCAGAACCAAGTGTCGGAGATAATGTGAACTAGTTAAAAAGAAGATGGGCGAGGGTGAAAGGTTGAAGAAAACGTCCCCCTTCGCCTCGCCTCGCATCTTCAAATCTTTCAGCCTCTTGTTTGAAAAAAAGACATATTTTCACAGGCTGTGCTACCCAGAATAAATGTTTATTTGGTATAAGTGGAGAAGAATAGAGAATAGACAGGAGGAAAGAAATAGAGAATAGACAGGAGGAGGAGAGGAATAGAGAATAGACAGGAGGAGGAGAGGAATAGAGAATAGACAGGAGGAGAGGAATAGAGAATAGACAGGAGGAGTAGAGGAATAGAGAATAGACAGGAGAGAGAGAATAGAGGAGGAGAGAGAATAGAGAATAGACAGGAGGAGGAGAGGAATAGAGAATAGACAGGAGGAGTAGAGGAATAGAGAATAGACAGGAGGAGTAGAGGAATAGAGAATAGACAGGAGGAGGAGAGGAATAGAGAATAGACAGGAGGAGGAGAGGAATAGAGAATAGACAGGAGGAGGAGAGGAATAGAGAATAGACAGGAGGAGGAGAGGAATAGAGAATAGACAGGAGGAGGAGAGGAATAGAGAATAGACAGGAGGAGGAGAGGAATAGAGAATAGACAGGAGGAGGAGAGGAATAGAGAATAGACAGGAGGAGGAGAGGAATAGAGAATAGACAGGAGGAGGAGAGGAATAGAGAATAGACAGGAGGAGGAGAGGAATAGAGAATAGACAGGAGGAGGAGAGAATAGAGAATAGACAGGAGGAGGAGAGGAATAGAGAATAGACAGGAGGAGGAGAGGAATAGAGAATAGACAGGAGGAGGAGGAATAGAGAATAGACAGGAGGAGGAGAGGAATAGAGAATAGACAGGAGGAGGAGAGGAATAGAGAATAGACAGGAGGAGGAGAGGAATAGAGAATAGACAGGAGGAGGAGAGGAATAGAGAATAGACAGGAGGAGGAGAGGAATAGAGAATAGACAGGAGGAGGAGAGGAATAGAGAATAGACAGGAGGAGGAGAGGAATAGAGAATAGACAGGAGGAGGAGAAGAATAGAGAATAGACAGGAGGAGGAGAGGAATAGAGAATAGACAGGAGGAGGAGAGGAATAGAGAATAGACAGGAGGAGGAGAGGAATAGAGAATAGACAGGAGGAGGAGAGAATAGACAGGAATAGAGAATAGACAGGAGGAGGAGAGGAATAGAGAATAGACAGGAGGAGGAGGAATAGAGAATAGACAGGAGGAGGAGAGGAATAGAGAATAGACAGGAGGAGGAGAGGAATAGAGAAGGACAGGAGGAGGAGGAATAGAGAATAGACAGGAGGAGGAGAGGAATAGAGAATAGACAGGAGGAGGAGAGGAATAGAGAATAGACAGGAGGAGGAGAGGAATAGAGAATAGACAGAAGTCCCTATCCAGTCAGACAGTCACTAGGTACTCCCAACAGTACCTCTCTCTACCTCCAGTCAGACAGTCACTAGGTACTCCCAACAGTACCTCTCTCTACCTCCAGTCAGACAGTCACTAGGTACTCCCAACAGTACCTCTCTCTACCTCCAGTCAGACAGTCACTAGGTACTCCCAACAGTACCTCTCTCCACCTCCAGTCAGACAGTCACTAGGTACTCCCAACAGTACCTCTCTACCTCCAGTCAGACAGTCACTAGGTACTCCCAACAGTACCTCTCTCTACCTCCAGTCAGACAGTCACTAGGTACTCCCAACAGTACCTCTCTCTACCTCCAGTCAGACAGTCACTAGGTACTCCCAACAGTACCTCTCTCTACAGTCCCGATCCAGTCAGACAGTCACTAGGTACTCCCAACAGTACCTCTCTCTACAGTCCCGATCCAGTCAGACAGTCACTAGGTACTCCCAACAGTACCTCTCTCTACCCCCAGTCAGACAGTCACTAGGTACTCCCAACAGTACCTCTCTCTACAGTCCCGATCCAGTCAGACAGTCACTAGGTACTCCCAACAGTACCTCTCTCTACAAAAGGTACAGGGGTTGGACTGCTGAGGACTGGGGTAAAGTCATTTTCTCTGATAAATCCCCTTTCCAATTGTTTGGGGCTTCCGGAAAAAAAGCTTGTCTGGAGAAGACAAGGTGAGCGTGACCATCAGTCCTGTGTCATGCCAACAGCAAAGCATCCCGAGACCATTCATGTGTGGGGTTGCTTCTCAAAGCATCCCGAGACCATTCATGTGTGGGGTTGCTTCTCAAAGCATCCTGAGACCATTCATGTGTGGGGTTGCTTCTCAGCCAAGGGAGTGGGCTCACTCACACAGCCATGAATAAAGAATGGTACCAACACATCCTCCGAGAGCAACTTCTCCCAACCATCCAGGAACAGTTTGGTGACGAACAATGCCTTTTCCAGCATGATGGAGCACCTTGCCATAAGGCAAAAGTGATAACTATGTGTCTCGGGGAACCAAACATTGATATTTTGGATCCATGGCCAGGAAACCCCCCCAGACCTTAATCCCATTGAGAACTTGTTGTCAATCCTCAAGAGGCGGGTGGACAAACAAAAACCCACAAATTCTGATTAACTCCAAACATTGATTATGCAGGAATGAGCTGCCATCAGTCAGGATGTGGCCCAGAAGTTAATTGACAGCATGCCAGGGAGGATTGCAGAGGTCTTGAAAAACATTGCAGAAGTCTTGAAAAAATATTGACTCTTTGCATCAACTTCATGTAATTGTCAATAAAACCTTTGACACTTATGAAATGCTTGTAATTATACTTCAGTATCCATAGTAACATCTGACTAAAATATCTAAAGACACTGAAGCAGCAAACTTTGTGGAAATTAATATTTGTGTCATTCTCAAAACTTTTGGCCACGACTGTACTTGGTGTCTTGGAAAGACAAATATTGCAGTTGACAGACTGTGATTGGATCACAGATTGCTACTGAACACTCACACAGTGTGAGCTTCTAAATAAATGCAGAATGATGAACTCTGGAAATACACACCAGAAAATAAATGAGTGAAAACACTTCTCTCCCTCTCTCTGTCCCTCTCTCTTCCTCACTCTCTCTCTATCTCTCTCCCTCTCTCTATCCCTCTCTCCCCCTCCTGCCCTCTCTCTCTCTGCCTCTCTCTATCCCTCTCTCTCTCTCACTCCCCCCTTCTTCCTCACTCTCTCCCTCACTCTCTGCCTCTCCCTCCCACTCTCTCTCTCCCTCTCTCTCTGCCTCTCCCTCTCCCTCCCACTCTCTCTATCCCTCTCCCTCCCACTCTCTCTATCCCTCTCTCTCTGCCTCTCCCTCCCACTCTCTCTATCCCTCTCCCTCCCACTCTCTCTCTCTCTCTCTCTCTCTCTCCCCCTTCTTCCTCACTTTCTCTCCCTCCCTGGATCTACCATCACACTGTAGGAGAGTTCACTCCTTGGCCTCCTCTGAGCCTGAGTCCTGGCTCCCTATTCCCTCTAATGGTCAGAAGAGGTAAAACATTAGGGAAAGAGGGGTCGTAATAACAGTCAATAACAGATCACGTCGCTGCCCGATAATGATGCCAAATGCCACCGATTCCCACAGTGCACTTCTTCTGACCCATACCTGTAGGGCTCTACAGTAATTCAAACAAGCACAGCACTTACACAAAGGACTGATGATTGGCTGAAAGAAATTGATGATATTTTTTTTTGTGGGGGCTGTTCTGTTAGACTTCCGTGTGGCTTTTTGACATTTATCGATCATAGTTTGCTGCTGGAAAAACATATGTGTTATGGCTTTACACCCCCTGCTATAATGTGGATGAAGAGTTTCCTGTCTAACAGAACACAGAGGGTGTTCTAGAATGGAAGCCTCTACAACATAATCCAGGTAACAGAACACAGAGGGTGTTCTAGAATGGAAGCCTCTACAACATAATCCAGGTAACAGAACACAGAGGGTGTTCTAGAATGGAAGCCTCTCCAACATAATCCAGGTAACAGAACACAGAGGGTGTTCTAGAATGGAAGCCTCTCCAACATAATCCAGGTAACAGAACACAGAGAGTGTTCTAGAATGGTGTTCTAGAATGGAAGCCTCTCCAACATAATCCAGGTAACAGAACACAGAGGGTGTTCTAGAATGGAAGCCTCTCCAACATAATCCAGGTAACAGAACACAGAGGGTGTTCTAGAATGGAAGCCTCTCCAACATCATCCAGGTAGAATCAGGCATTGGAAAAAGGGAAGCTGTTTAGGCTCATTAATTTGTTCAATCTTGACTAATGAATTGCCACTGGCTTTGAGTAAAGCCAGAGTGTCTATGTATGCAGATGACTCAACACTGTACACGTCAGCTACTACAGAGACTGAAATGACTGCCACACTCAACAAAGAGCTGCAGTTAGTTTCAGAGTGGGTGGCAAGGAATAAATTTGCCCTAAATATTTATAAAACTAAAAGCATTTTATTTGGGACAAATCATTCACTAAAGCACAAACCTCAACTAAATATTTTAATAAATCATGTGGAAATTGAGCAAGTTGAGGTGACTAAACTGCTTGGAGTAACTCTGTATTGTAAACTGTCATGGTCAAAACATGTCGCTAAAATGGGGAGAAGTCTGTCCATCATAAATCGCTGCTCACAAGGCAAGGCAGGTCCTACAGGCCCTAGTTTCTACCTTCTTAACAACACTATCAACAAGGCAGGTCTTACAGGCCCTAGTTTCTACCTTCTTAACAACACTATCAACAAGGCAGGTCCTAAAGGCCCTAGTTTCTACCTTCTTAACAACACTATCAACAAGGCAGGTCCTACAGGCCCTAGTTTCTACCTTCTTAACAACACTATCAACAAGGCAGGTCCTACAGGCCCTAGTTTCTACCTTCTTAACAACACTATCAACAAGGCAGGTCCTAAAGGCCCTAGTTTCTACCTTCTTAACAACACTATCAACAAGGCAGGTCCTACAGACCCTAGTTTCTACCTTCTTAACAACACTATCAACAAGGCAGGTCCTAAAGGCCCTAGTTTCTACCTTCTTAACAACACTATCAACAAGGCAGGTCCTACAGGCCCTAGTTTCTACCTTCTTAACATCACTATCAACAAGGCAGGTCCTACAGGCCCTAGTTTCTACCTTCTTAACAACACTATCAACAAGGCAGGTCCGACAGGTCCTAGTTTCTACCTTCTTAACAACACTATCAACAAGGCAGGTCCTACAGACCCTAGTTTCTACCTTCTTAACAACACTATCAACAAGGCAGGTCCTAAAGGCCCTAGTTTCTACCTTCTTAACAACACTATCAACAAGGCAGGTCCTACAGGCCCTAGTTTCTACCTTCTTAACATCACTATCAACAAGGCAGGTCCTAAAGGCCCTAGTTTCTACCTTCTTAACAACACTATCAACAAGGCAGGTCCTACAGGCCCTAGTTTCTACCTTCTTAACATCACTATCAACAAGGCAGGTCCTACAGGCCCTAGGTTTGTCACACCTGGACTACTGTTCAGTCATGTGGTCAGGTGCCACAAAGGACTTCAGAAAATTACATTTGGCTCAGAACAGGGCAGCACGGCCCATTGAATGTACACAGAGAGCTAATATTAATAATATGCATGTCAATCTCTCCTGGCTCAAAGTGGAGGAGAGATTGACTTCATCACTACTTTATTTATGAGAGGTATTGACATGTTGAATTCACCGAGCTGTCTGTTTGAACTACTGGCACACAGCTGTCTGTTTGAACTACTGGCACACAGCTGTCTGTTTGAACTACTGGCACACAGCTGTCTGTTTGAACTACTGGCACACAGCTGTCTGTTTGAACTACTGGCACACAGCTGTCTGTTTGAACTACTGGCACACAGCTGTCTGTTTGAACTACTGGCACACAGCTGTCTGTTTGAACTACTGGCACACAGCTGTCTGTTTGAACTACTGGCACACAGCTGTCTGTTTGAACTACTGGCACACAGCTGTCTGTTTGAACTACTGGCACACAGCTGTCTGTTTGAACTACTGGCACACAGCTGTCTGTTTGAACTACTGGCACACAGCTGTCTGTTTGAACTACTGGCACACAGCTGTCTGTTTGAACTACTGGCACACAGCTGTCTGCTTGAACTACTGGCACACAGCTGTCTGTTTGAACTACTGGCACACAGCTGTCTGTTTGAACTACTGGCACACAGCTGTCTGTTTGAACTACTGGCACACAGCTGTCTGTTTGAACTACTGGCACACAGCTGTCTGTTTGAACTACTGGCACACAGCTGTCTGTTTGAACTACTGGCACACAGCTGTCTGTTTGAACTACTGGCACACAGCTGTCTGTTTGAACTACTGGCACACAGCTGTCTGTTTGAACTACTGGCACACAGCTGTGACTGTGAAGCAACACATACATTGGTACAGACACACGCACACACACACACACACACACACACACACACACACACACACACATACACACTATTTTATTTACATGTATACATTTTTAATTTAACATTTATTTAATGAAGCATTTAAGAACAAATTACTTATTTACGTCCTCTCAAAAGAAATAAAATTAAAATAAAAAATGTATAACATATAAATACACGCACACACCTCTGAGGGGAGAGAGAGTCCAACTACCCTCTACCTCTGAGGGGGGAGAGAGTCCAACTACCCTCTACCTCTGAGGGGGGAGAGAGTCCAACTACCCTCTACCTCTGAGGGGGGAGAGAGTCCAACTACCCTCTACCTCTGAGGGGGGAGAGAGTCCAACTACCCTCTACCTCTGAGGGGTGAGAGAGTCCAACTACCCTCTACCTCTGAGGGGAGAGAGAGTCCAACTACCCTCTACCTCTGAGGGGGGAGAGAGTCCAACTACCCTCTACCTCTGAGGGGGGAGAGAGTCCAACTACCCTCTACCTCTGAGGGGAGAGAGAGTCCAACTACCCTCTACCTCTGAGGGGGGAGAGAGTCCAACTACCCTCTACCTCTGAGGGGGGAGAGAGTCCAACTACCCTCTACCTCTGAGGGGAGAGAGAGAGTCCAACTACCCTCTACCTCTGAGGGGAGAGAGAGTCCAACTACCCTCTACCTCTGAGGGGAGAGAGAGTCCAACTACCCTCTCTCTCTCTCTACCTCTCTCTCTCTTTCTTAGTCAGTCTGCTTCCTGTCTGTTGTCTGACAACAACTAACAACCTTGATTATCCACCCTCCTCTTCTACCTCCCTCTCTGTGCTCCAAGTGTCCATCCTAATTGCCGTGGTCTCCCTGTGTGACTCTGTCTTCTACTCAGAGTCCGCTGTATTCTAACATGAAGGACACGGCTCTCACTGTCTGCCTGTCTGTCTGTCTGTCTGTCTGTCTGTCTGTCTGTCTGACTATCTGTCTGTCTGTCTGTCTGTCTGTCTGTCATAGCAGGAGAGAGAGAGAGAGACAGTGAGACATAGAGAGAGACAGACAGACAGACAGACAGACAGACAGACAGACAGACAGACAGACAGACAGACAGACAGACAGACAGACAGAGACAGACAGCGATCAACCACGATCGGTTCAGACTAAATCGCCACCTGCTATGAGTAAATTAAATATTGACTGGCAGTATTGACTTGTAGATCTAATTTGAAGTGTGGATGAGCAATAATGGTGTCAGGCTGTTGTTGTAATGTGATGGGGGTCTGTTGTAATGAGATGGGGGTCTGTTGTAATGAGATGGGGGTCTGTTGTAATGAGATGGGGGTCTGTTGTAATGAGATGGGGGTCTGTTGTAATGAGATGGGGGTCTGTTGTAATGAGATGGGGGTCTGTTGTAATGAGATGGGGGTCTGTTGTAATGAGATGGGGGTCTGTTGTAATGAGATGGGGGTCTGTTGTAATGAGATGGGGGTCTGTTGTATTGAGATGGGGGTCTGTTGTAATGAGATGGGGGTCTGTTGTAATGAGATGGGGGTCTGTTGTAATGAGATGGGGGTCTGTTGTTGTAATGAGATGGGGGTCTGTTGTTTTAATGAAATGGGGGTCTGTTGTAATGAGATGGGGGTCTGTTGTAATGAGATGGGGGTCTGGTGTAATGAGATGGGGGTCTGTTGTAATGAGATGGGGGTCTGGTGTAATGAGATGGGGGTCTGTTGTAATGAGATGGGGGTCTGTTGTAATGAGATGGGGGTCTGTTGTAATGAGATGGGGGTCTGTTGTAATGAGATGGGGGTCTGTTGTAATGAGATGGGGTCTGTTGTAATGAGATGGGGGTCTGTTGTAATGAGATGGGGGTCTGTTGTAATGAGATGGGGGTCTGTTGTTGTATTGAGATGGGGGTCTGTTGTAATGAGATGGGGTCTGTTGTAATGAGATGGGGGTCTGTTGTAATGAGATGGGGGTCAGTTGTAATGAGATGGGGGTCAGTTGTAATGAGATGGGGGTCTGTTGTATTGAGATGGGGGTCTGTTGTTGTAATGAGATGGGGGTCTGTTGTAATGAGATGGGGGTCTGTTGGTGTAATGAGATGGGGGTCAGTTGTAATGAGATGGGGGTCTGTTGTAATGAGATGGGGGTCTGTTGTAATGAGATGGGGGTCAGTTGTAATGAGATGGGGGTCTGTTGTAATGAGATGGGGGTCTGTTGTAATGAGATGGGGGTCTGTTGTTGTATTGAGATGGGGGTCTGTTGTAATGAGATGGGGGTCTGTTGTAATGAGATGGGGGTCTGTTGTAATGAGATGGGGGTCTGTTGTATTGAGATGGGGGTCTGTTGTAATGAGATGGGGGTCTGTTGTATTGAGATGGGGGTCTGGTGTATTGAGATGGGGGTCTGTTGTTGTATTGAGATGGGGTCTGTTGTAATGAGATGGGGTCTGTTGTAATGAGATGGGGGTCTGTTGTAATGAGATGGGGTCTGTTGTAATGAGATGGGGGTCTGTTGTATTGAGATGGGGGTCTGTTGTAATGAAATGGGGTCTGTTGTAATGAGATGGGGGTCTGTTGTATTGAGATGGGGGTCTGTTGTAATGAGATGGGGGTCTGTTGTAATGTGATGGGGGTCTGTTGTTTTAATGAAATGGGGGTCTGTTGTAATGAGATGGGGGTCTGTTGTAATGAGATGGGGTCTGTTGTAATGAAATGGGGGTCTGTTGTAATGAGATGGGGGTCTGTTGTAATGAGATGGGGGTCTGTTGTAATGAGATGGGGGTCTGTTGTAATGAGATGGGGGTCTGTTGTATTGAGATGGGGGTCTGTTGTAATGAGATGGGGGTCTGTTGTAATGAGATGGGGGTCTGTTGTATTGAGATGGGGGTCTGTTGTAATGAGATGGGGGTCTGTTGTAATGAGATGGGGGTCTGTTGTTGTATTGAGATGGGGGTCTGTTGTAATGAGATGGGGGTCTGTTGTAATGAGATGGGGTCTGTTGTATTGAGATGGGGGTCTGTTGTAATGAGATGGGGTCTGTTGTAATGAGATGGGGTCTGTTGTAATGAGATGGGGTCTGTTGTTGTAATGAGATGGGGTCTGTTGTAATGAGATGGGGTCTGTTGTAATGAGATGGGGGTCTGTTGTATTGAGATGGGGGTCTGTTGTAATGAGATGGGGTCTGTTGTAATGAGATGGGGGTCTGTTGTAATGAGATGGGGGTCTGTTGTTGTAATGAGATGGGGGTCTGTTGTAATGAGATGGGGGTCTGTTGGTGTAATGAGATGGGGGTCAGTTGTAATGAGATGGGGGTCTGTTGTATTGAGATGGGGGTCTGTTGTTGTAATGAGATGGGGGTCTGTTGTAATGAGATGGGGGTCTGTTGGTGTAATGAGATGGGGGTCAGTTGTAATGAGATGGGGGTCTGTTGTAATGAGATGGGGGTCTGTTGTAATGAGATGGGGGTCTGTTGTTGTATTGAGATGGGGGTCTGTTGTAATGAGATGGGGGTCTGTTGTAATGAGATGGGGGTCTGTTGTTGTATTGAGATGGGGGTCTGTTGTAATGAGATGGGGGTCTGTTGTAATGAGATGGGGGTCTGTTGTAATGAGATGGGGGTCTGTTGTAATGAGATGGGGGTCTGTTGTAATGAGATGGGGGTCTGTTGTAATGAGATGGGGGTCTGTTGTTGTAATGAGATGGGGGTCTGTTGTAATGAGATGGGGGTCTGTTGTTGTAATGAGATGGGGTCTGTTGTTGTAATGAGATGGGGGTCTGTTGTAATGAGATGGGGGTCTGTTGTAATGAGATGGGGGTCTGTTGTATTGAGATGGGGGTCTGTTGTATTGAGATGGGGGTCTGTTGTAATGAGATGGGGGTCTGTTGTATTGAGATGGGGGTCTGTTGTAATGAGATGGGGGTCTGTTGTATTGAGATGGGGGTCTGTTGTAATGAGATGGGGGTCTGTTGTAATGAGATGGGGGTCTGTTGTTGTAATGAGATGGGGGTCTGTTGTTGTAATGAGATGGGGGTCTGTTGTTGTATTGAGATGGGGGTCTGTTGTAATGAGATGGGGGTCTGTTGTAATGAGATGGGGGTCTGGTGTAATGAGATGGGGGTCTGTTGTAATGAGATGGGGGTCTGTTGTAATGAGATGGGGGTCTGTTGTAATGAGATGGGGGTCTGTTGTAATGAGATGGGGGTCTGTTGTTGTAATGAGATGGGGGTCTGTTGTAATGAGATGGGGTCTGTTGTTGTAATGAGATGGGGGTCTGTTGTTGTAATGAGATGGGGGTCTGTTGTAATGAGATGGGGGTCTGTTGTAATGAGATGGGGGTCTGTTGTATTGAGATGGGGGTCTGTTGTATTGAGATGGGGGTCTGTTGTAATGAGATGGGGGTCTGTTGTATTGAGATGGGGGTCTGTTGTATTGAGATGGGGGTCTGTTGTAATGAGATGGGGGTCTGTTGTATTGAGATGGGGGTCTGTTGTAATGAGATGGGGGTCTGTTGTAATGAGATGGGGGTCTGTTGTAATGAGATGGGGGTCTGTTGTAATGAGATGGGGTCTGTTGTTGTAATGAGATGGGGTCTGTTGTAATGAGATGGGGGTCTGTTGTAATGAGATGGGGTCTGTTGTAATGAGATGGGGTCTGTTGTAATGAGATGGGGGTCTGTTGTAATGTGATGGGGGTCTGTTGTAATGAGATGGGGTCTGTTGTAATGAGATGGGGTCTGTTGTAATGAGATGGGGGTCTGTTGTAATGAGATGGGGGTCTGTTGTAATGAGATGGGGTCTGTTGTTTTAATGAAATGGGGGTCTGTTGTAATGAGATGGGGTCTGTTGTAATGAGACGGGGGTCTGTTGTAATGAGATGGGGTCTGTTGTAATGAGATGGGGTCTGTTGTAATGAGATGGGGGTCTGTTGTAATGAGATGGGGGTCTGTTGTAATGAGATGGGGGTCTGTTGTTTTAATGAAATGGGGGTCTGTTGTAATGAGATGGGGGTCTGTTGTAATGAGACGGGGGTCTGTTGTAATGAGATGGGGGTCTGTTGTATTGAGATGGGGGTCTGTTGTTTTAATGAAATGGGGGTCTGTTGTTGTAATGAGATGGGGGTCTGGTGTAATGAGATGGGGGTCTGTTGTAATGAGATGGGGGTCTGTTGTAATGAGATGGGGGTCTGTTGTAATGAGACGGGGGTCTGTTGTAATGAGATGGGGGTCTGTTGTAATGAGATGGGGGTCTGTTGTTGTAATGAGATGGGGGTCTGTTGTAATGAGATGGGGGTCTGTTGGTGTAATGAGATGGGGGTCAGTTGTAATGAGATGGGGGTCTGTTGTATTGAGATGGGGGTCTGTTGTTGTAATGAGATGGGGGTCTGTTGTAATGAGATGGGGGTCTGTTGGTGTAATGAGATGGGGGTCAGTTGTAATGAGATGGGGGTCTGTTGTAATGAGATGGGGGTCTGTTGTAATGAGATGGGGGTCTGTTGTTGTATTGAGATGGGGGTCTGTTGTAATGAGATGGGGGTCTGTTGTAATGAGATGGGGGTCTGTTGTTGTATTGAGATGGGGGTCTGGTGTAATGAGATGGGGGTCTGTTGTAATGAGATGGGGGTCTGTTGTAATGAGATGGGGGTCTGTTGTAATGAGATGGGGGTCTGTTGTAATGAGATGGGGGTCTGTTGTAATGAGATGGGGGTCTGTTGTAATGAGATGGGGGTCTGTTGTTGTAATGAGATGGGGGTCTGTTGTAATGAGATGGGGGTCTGTTGTTGTAATGAGATGGGGGTCTGTTGTTGTAATGAGATGGGGGTCTGTTGTAATGAGATGGGGGTCTGTTGTAATGAGATGGGGTCTGTTGTATTGAGATGGGGGTCTGTTGTATTGAGATGGGGGTCTGTTGTAATGAGATGGGGGTCTGTTGTATTGAGATGGGGGTCTGTTGTAATGAGATGGGGGTCTGTTGTATTGAGATGGGGGTCTGTTGTAATGAGATGGGGGTCTGTTGTAATGAGATGGGGGTCTGTTGTTGTAATGAGATGGGGGTCTGTTGTTGTAATGAGATGGGGGTCTGTTGTTGTATTGAGATGGGGGTCTGTTGTAATGAGATGGGGTCTGTTGTAATGAGATGGGGGTCTGTTGTTGTATTGAGATGGGGGTCTGGTGTAATGAGATGGGGGTCTGTTGTAATGAGATGGGGGTCTGTTGTAATGAGATGGGGGTCTGTTGTAATGAGATGGGGGTCTGTTGTAATGAGATGGGGGTCTGTTGTAATGAGATGGGGGTCTGTTGTTGTAATGAGATGGGGTCTGTTGTAATGAGATGGGGGTCTGTTGTTGTAATGAGATGGGGGTCTGTTGTTGTAATGAGATGGGGGTCTGTTGTTGTAATGAGATGGGGGTCTGTTGTAATGAGATGGGGGTCTGTTGTATTGAGATGGGGGTCTGTTGTATTGAGATGGGGGTCTGTTGTAATGAGATGGGGGTCTGTTGTAATGAGATGGGGGTCTGTTGTAATGAGATGGGGTCTGTTGTATTGAGATGGGGGTCTGTTGTAATGAGATGGGGGTCTGTTGTAATGAGATGGGGGTCTGTTGTAATGAGATGGGGGTCTGTTGTAATGAGATGGGGGTCTGTTGTTGTAATGAGATGGGGTCTGTTGTAATGAGATGGGGGTCTGTTGTAATGAGATGGGGGTCTGTTGTAATGAGATGGGGGTCTGTTGTAATGAGATGGGGGTCTGTTGTAATGTGATGGGGGTCTGTTGTAATGAGATGGGGGTCTGTTGTAATGAGATGGGGTCTGTTGTAATGAGATGGGGGTCTGTTGTAATGAGATGGGGGTCTGTTGTTGTATTGAGATGGGGGTCTGGTGTTGTATTGAGATGGGGGTCTGGTGTAATGAGATGGGGGTCTGTTGTAATGAGATGGGGGTCTGTTGTAATGAGATGGGGGTCTGTTGTAATGAGATGGGGGTCTGTTGTAATGAGATGGGGGTCTGTTGTAATGAGATGGGGTCTGTTGTTGTAATGAGATGGGGGTCTGTTGTAATGAGATGGGGGTCTGTTGTTGTAATGAGATGGGGGTCTGTTGTTGTAATGAGATGGGGGTCTGTTGTAATGAGATGGGGGTCTGTTGTAATGAGATGGGGGTCTGTTGTATTGAGATGGGGGTCTGTTGTATTGAGATGGGGGTCTGTTGTAATGAGATGGGGGTCTGTTGTATTGAGATGGGGGTCTGTTGTAATGAGATGGGGGTCTGTTGTATTGAGATGGGGGTCTGTTGTAATGAGATGGGGGTCTGTTGTAATGAGATGGGGGTCTGTTGTAATGAGATGGGGGTCTGTTGTAATGAGATGGGGGTCTGTTGTTGTAATGAGATGGGGGTCTGTTGTAATGAGATGGGGGTCTGTTGTAATGAGATGGGGGTCTGTTGTAATGAGATGGGGGTCTGTTGTAATGAGATGGGGGTCTGTTGTAATGTGATGGGGGTCTGTTGTAATGAGATGGGGGTCTGTTGTAATGAGATGGGGTCTGTTGTAATGAGATGGGGGTCTGTTGTAATGAGATGGGGGTCTGTTGTAATGAGATGGGGTCTGTTGTTTTAATGAAATGGGGGTCTGTTGTAATGAGATGGGGGTCTGTTGTAATGAGACGGGGGTCTGTTGTAATGAGATGGGGGTCTGTTGTATTGAGATGGGGGTCTGTTGTTTTAATGAAATGGGGGTCTGTTGTTGTAATGAGATGGGGGTCTGTTGTAATGAGATGGGGGTC
>NW_027016130.1:140000-142500 GCF_036934945.1 Oncorhynchus masou masou | reverse complement strand
TCCAGTCTGGGCTGTAGGGCCTGATGAGTAGAGGACAGAAGAGAGGTGCTTCCAGTCTGGGCTGTAGGGCCTGATAAGTAGAGGACAGAAGAGAGGTGCTTCCAGTCTGGGCTGTAGGGCCTGATAAGTAGAGGACATTTCCTGTTCTCTTCTACAAAAGACTCTCGTCTTCTTAGACAGACAGACACAGTCGTTACGCGGCAGTAATTATTTTATCTTCACACACTCTTTTTGCTTAAACACACACACACACCTCGCATACACACACACATATTCACATAAACACACATAATCAAACACACACACCTCGCATACACACACACACACACACACACACACATCACATAAACACACATAATCAAACACACACACCTCACACACACATCACATAAACACACATAATAAAACACACACACACACATCACAGAAACACACATAATCACACACACACCTCGCATACACACACATAATCATACACACACACCTCACATAAACACACATAATCAAACACACACACACCTCGCTTACACACACACACATCACATAATCACACACACATACACACCTCGCATACACACACATAATCACACACACACACACATCACATAAACACACATTATCACACACACACACCTTACATAAACACACAATCACACACGCACACACACACCTCACATACACACACATAATCACACAAACACACATAATCAAACACACACACACACCTCACATTAAACACACATCACATAAAACGAGCTCTGTTGTTTAATCTCTGTTGAGGGAGAGAGGGAGAGAGGGAGACAGGGAGAGAGGGAGGGAGAGAGAGAGAGAGAGAGAGAAAGAGGGAGAGGTAGAGAGAGAGAGAGAAAGAGGGAGAGGTAGAGAGAGACAGAGAAAGAGGGAGAGGTAGAGAGAGACAGAGAGAGAGGGAGAGGTAGAGAGAGGATTAGATGGCCATATAGATGACTCCAGCCCAGGCTTCATTGTGTTTGCATTGCTTTCCTCACCAGGGGACACGTAGAAGAAGAGAGCTGATCGTTTCCAAACCAGTTGGACAGAGCTGGGTCACACCTCCCTTAATGCCGACAGGCAGCAGCATTACACTGTCTAAACTGGACTGTTTTACAATGATATCTACCTATCTGTCTGGCTGGTTGTCTGTCTGGTGGGCTGCCTGTCTGGCTGGTTGTCTGTCTGGTGGGCTGCCTGTCTGGCTCGCTGGCTGGCTGTCTGTCTGGTGGGCTGCCTGTCTGGCTCGCTGTCTGTCTGTCTGTCTGTCTGGCTGGCTGGCTGGCTGGCTGTCTGGTGGGCTATCTGTCTTCCTGTCTGGCTCGCTGGCTTTCATTGGTCTGGTTTCCTTGTCTTTCCATTGGTCCGTTGGTCTGGTGTCCTTGTCTTTCCATTGGTCCGTTGGTCTGAGAGAGACAGCTCCTACCCCCACACTGCTCCTACCCTCACACAGCTCTTACCCTCACACAGCTCCTACCCTCAAACAGCTCTTACCCTCACACAGCTCCTACCCTCACACAGCTCCTACCCTCACACAGCTCTTACCCTCACACAGCTCCTACCCTCACACAGCTCTTACCCTTCACACAGCTCCTACCCTCACACAGCTCCTACCCTCACACAGCTCCTACCCTCACACAGCTCCCACCCTCAAACAGCTCCTACCCTCACGCAGCTCTTACCCTCACACAGCTCCTACCCTCACACAGCTCCTACCCTCACACAGCTCCTACCCTCACACAGCTCCTAGCCTTCACACAGCTCCTACTCTCACACAGCTCCTACCCTTCACACAGCTCCTACCCTCACACAGCTCTAACCCTCACACAGCTCCTACCCCCAAACAGCTTCTACCCTCACACAGCTCCTACCCCCAAACAGCTTCTACCCTCACACAGCTCCTACCCTCACACAGCTCCTACCCTCACACAGCTCCTACACTCAAACAGCTCCTACCCTTCACACAGCTCCTACACTCAAACAGCTCCTACCCCCACACAGCTCCTGGAGGAGGAGGAGGAGGAGGAGGTGTCCTCCTGGAGGAGGAGGAGGAGGTGTCCTCCTGGAGGAGGAGGAGGTGTCCTCCAGGAGGAGGAGGAGGAGGAGGTGGTGTCCTCCTGGAGGAGGAGGAGGAGGAGGTGTCCTCCTGTATCAACATTGCAGATTAATATTCTCACATGATTACAGTAGGACACCTGTGGATAGGGGGGAATCTCAATACCATTTTAATTGTTTCCACACATCTTCTTATCATCCTCTTATCACTTCCTTCGCAAAACCCATTGGGTGAGAAAGTCAGAGGTACACAAATCTCTGATCGAATTGGTTTTGAGAAGGAGGTGAGAAGAGAGGATGTGTGGAATTAAGAAAATGGTATTGAGATTCTCCCAGTGTCTCATCTAGCGTTGTGATGATGAGGGAGGAGCTGTCTTGGGACCTGATTTGCAGCTGCTAATTATTTGGTAAAGTTTGCAGGTTGTTGCAGGAATGA
>NW_027016130.1:112500-135000 GCF_036934945.1 Oncorhynchus masou masou | reverse complement strand
GGCTGACTGACTGGATGGCTGATTGGATGACTAGCTGACTGACTGACTGACTAGCTGACTGGCTGACTGACTGACTGGATGACTGACTGACTGACTGACTAGCTGACTGACTGACTGACTGGCTGACTGACTGGCTAACTGACTGACTAACTGACTGGGTGATTGGATGACTAGATGACTGACTGGCTGACTGACTGGCTAACTGACTGACTAACTGACTGGGTGATTGGATGACTAGATGACTGACTGGCTGACTAGCTGACTGGCTGGCTGACTGACTGGCTGACTGACTAGCTGACTGGCTAACTGACTGACTAACTGGCTGGCTGATTGGATGACTAGCTGACTGACTGACTGACTAGCTGACTGGCTGACTGACTGACTGGATGACTGACTGACTGACTAGCTGACTGGCTGGCTGACTGACTGACTAGCTGACTGGCTGACTGACTGACTGGATGACTGACTGACTGACTGGCTGACTGACTGGCTAACTGACTGACTAACTGACTGGGTGATTGGATGACTAGATGACTGACTGGCTGACTAGCTGACTGGCTGACTGGCTGGCTGACTGACTGGCTGACTGACTAGCTGACTGGCTGACTGACTGACTGGCTGACTGACTGACTGGCTGACTGACTAGCTGACTGAATGAATGACTGACTGACTGACTAGCTGACTGACTGACTGACAAGCTTCCATTAGCAGAGACAGACAAACAGAAAGGCTTAGCTAACTATTACCATAGAGTGGTCTAGCCCAGACAGACAGACAGGCTGAGCTAACTACTACCATAGAGTGAAGGTCTAGTCCAGACAGACCATAGAGTGAAGGTCTAGTCCAGACAGACCATAGAGCGAAGGTCTAGTCCAGACAGACCATAGAGTGAGGGTCTAGTCTACTACTACCACGTAGTGAGGGTCTAGTCTACTACTACCATGTAGTGAGGGTCTAGTCTACTACTACCATGTAGTGAGGGTCTAGTCTACTACGACCATGTAGTGAGGGTCTATGGTGTGTTAAAGTAGCAGTGATAAACTCTAGCACACAGGATGCGTCTCAAATGGTGCCCTATTCCCTACCTGGTAGACTACTCTTGACCAGGACACTAAGTAGTGCACTACATAGGGAATAGTGGGCCATTTGGCCACTCTGTCTGGTGTAAATCCTAGCTAGGTGACACAGCAGTAGAACAGATGAATAAATATCATGGTCATTCCTCGTTCATCCATCTTTATTCCAAAACGGCAGACTATGTAAGAGACGAGATGGTTGTTTCGAGAACAAATCTTTCTTTTGGCTGACCTCGCCCTCTCCAAGTCGTCTACTAGATGTCTGTTAGATTGAACTTTAATGTCTCCATCCCTCGTCTACTAATGTTGGGGTCTGGGTGTAGCTGGTGCAGAGGAGTCAGGCGCAGGACAGCAGAGATGGGTAGCACAAGTAACTTTACACAAATAATCCAATAGCATGTCGTAATACCGAGCCCACGATAACGGACCGAACATACATAAACCAATCACGCACAAAAACCCTGGGGAAAACAGAGGGTTAAATAAATGAACATGTAATTGGGGGGAATTGAAACCAGGTGTGTACAACAAAGACAAAACAAATGGAAAATGAAAAGTGGATTGGCGATGGCTAGAAGGCCGATGACGTAGACCGCCGAACGCCGCCCGGACAAGGAGAGGAACCGACTTCGGAGGAAGTCGAGACACCGAATATGTCCTTAAATAAGATGGAAGTTTGATCTGTTTTTTAAAATGGTGATACATCACTGTAACACTTTAATACAACGTGTTCTTACGTTTTAATTTGGTTGAAGACCAATGTTGGTATCTTCAGCAACTTCAAAATGAACTGACAGATTATCTGGTATGGTGACTAAAACCATCTGGTTCAATGACAGTGACACGTGTGTGTGTGTGTGTGTGTGTGTGTGTGTGTGTGTGTGTGTGTGTGTGTGTGTGTGTGTGTGTGTGTGTCTGTGTCTGTGTCTGTGTCTGTGTGTGTGTGTGTGTGTGTGTGTGTGTGACTACATACTGAGGCAGGAGAGGAGGGGAAGAGGAGAAGAGAGGAGAGGAGGAGAAGAGGGGAGAAGAGAAGGAGAGGGTAGGAGGAGAATAGTTAGAGTAGACTGCAGCAGAGAAAGAGTGAGAGAGAGAAAGAGATAGACATAGAGAGAGAGAGAGAGAGAGAGAGAGAGAGAGAGACTGTGTCTAACACACTGTCGGAAGTGTATTCTGTCTCTAACATATGGGTCCCTGACCACCCCTGTACCAGCCTGCTGGCTCTACAGATGGAGGATCTTAATTTGATCACCCTGTTGCAGGATGATTTTCCTGCAATGCAAGAAACTTAAAACGGGTTTATTCGAAGTTTGAAAAGGCTTCTGAAGTTAGTCATTTCCACTTACAAAAATGTCCATTAACTATAATCACGTTTTTTTTAACAAATAAGAAACTTGCAGGACAGAAGAACATATGAAAGAAAATAATGAATTAACTCTGGATTTTAACCCACTTAATCTAAAGACGTTTCTCCAAGTTTCACCTTTATAGTAAAGCCCTTTTGTTGCTTTGACAAAATCATTTCAGAAAAGAACTATTTTGTGATTCCTTTACATCAGCCCCGCATGTGAAGGTCAACCCCTCATGTGAAAATCAATCCCGCATGTGAAATTCGACCCCTCATGTGAAGGTCAACCCCTCATGTGAAAATCAATCCTGCATGTGAAATTCGACCCCTCATGTGAAATTCAACCCCTCATGTGAAGGTCAACCCCTCATGTGAAAGTCAACCCCGCATGTGAAATTCGACCCCTCATGTGAAGGTCAACCCCTCATGTGAAGGTCAACCCCTCATGTGAAAGTCAACCCCGCATGTGAAGTTCGACCCCTCATGTGAAATTCAACCCCTCATGTGAAGGTCAACCCCTCATGTGAAAATCAATCCCGCATGTGAAATTCGACCCCTCATGTGAAAGTCAACCCCGCATGTGAAGTTCGACCCCTCGTGTGAAGGTCAACCCCTCATGTGAAGGTCAACTCCCAGTGTGAAGGTCAACCCCTCATGTGAAGATCAACCCCCCATGTGAAGGTCAACCCCCCCATGTGAAGGTTGGCCCCGTGTGAAGGTCGGCCCCACGCGTGAAGGTCAGCCCCCGGGTGAAGGTCAGCCTGCGTGTGAAGGTCAACGCCCCATGTGAAGGTCAGTCCCTTGTGTGAAGGTCAACCCCTCAGGTGAAGTGCAACCCCTCATGTGAAGATCAACCCCGTGTGTGAAGGTCAACTCGTCAGGTGAAGGTCAACCCCCCAAGTGAAGGTCAACCCTGCAGGTGAAGGTCAACCCTGTTACGTGAACTGGAGTGTTGTTTTAATGTGGTGAAACTATTCCTCTTAAAATATTGATTCCAAAAGAAAACACTGAACATATAATAGTCAAATCACAGAGTAAAAGCAGGTGAGCTGGTTCTATTACCAGGTGAGCTGGTTCTATTACCAGGTGAGCTGGTGCTACTACCAGGTGAACTGGTTCTACTATCAGGTGAACTGGTTCTATTATCAGGTGAGCTGGTTCTACTATCAGGTGGTTCTATTAGCAGGTGAGCTGGTTCTATTATCAGGTGAACTGGTTCTATTATCAGGTGGTTCTATTAGCAGGTGAGCTGGTTCTATTATCAGGTGAACTGGTTCTATTATCAGGTGGTTCTACTATCAGGTGAGCTGGTTCTAATATCAGGTGAGCTGGTTCTACTATCAGGTGAGCTGGTTCTATTATCAGGTGGTTCTATTATCAGGTGAACTGGTTCTACTATCAGGTGAGCTGGTTCTAATATCAGGTGAGCTGGTTCTATTATCAGGTGGTTCTATTATCAGGTCAACTGGTTCTACTATCAGGTGAGCTGGTTCTAATATCAGGTGAGCTGGTTCTATTATCAGGTGGTTCTACTATCAGGTGGTTCTAATATCAGGTGAGCTGGTTCTAATATCAGGTGAGCTGGTTCTACTATCAGGTGGTTCTAATATCAGGTGGTTCTAATATCAGGTGAGCTGGTTCTACTATCAGGTGAGCTGGTTCTACTATCAGGTGAGCTGGTTCTACTATCAGGTGAGCTGGTTCTACTATCAGGTGAGCTGGTTCTAATATCAGGTGAACTGGTTCTATTATCAGGTGGTTCTATTATCAGGTGAGCTGGTTCTACTATCAGGTGAACTGGTTCTATTATCAGGTGGTTCTACTATCAGGTGGTTCTAATATCAGGTGAGCTGGTTCTACTATCAGGTGAGCTGGTTCTAATATCAGGTGAACTGGTTCTATTATCAGGTGGTTCTACTATCAGGTGAGCTGGTTCTACTATCAGGTGAACTGGTTCTATTATCAGGTGAACTGGTTCTACTATCAGGTGAGCTGGTTCTATTATCTGGTGAACTGGTTCTATTATCAGGTGGTTCTATTATCAGGTGAACTGGTTCTACTATCAGGTGAGCTGGTTCTAATATCAGGTGAGCTGGTTCTATTATCAGGTGGTTCTATTAGCAGGTGGTTCTAATATCAGGTGAACTGGTTCTATTATCAGGTGGTTCTACTATCAGGTGGTTCTAATATCAGGTGAGCTGGTTCTACTATCAGGTGAGCTGGTTCTAATATCAGGTGAGCTGGTTCTACTATCAGGTAGTTCTATTAGCAGGTGAGCTGGTTCTATTATCAGGTGGTTCTACTATCAGGGGAGCTGGTTCTACTATCAGGTGGTTCTATTATTCGGTTGAACTGATTCTACTATCGGATGAGCTGGTTCTAATATCAGGTGAGCTGGTTCGAATATCAGGTGAACTGGTTCAAATATCAGGTGGGTCTATTATCAGGTGAACTGGTTCTACTATCAGGTGAGCTGGTTCTACTATCAGGTGAGCTGGTTCTAATATCAGGTGAGCTGGTTCTACTATCAGGTGAGCTGGTTCTAATATCAGGTGAGCTGGTTCTACTATCAGGTGAGCTGGTTCTAATATCAGGTGAGCTGGTTCTACTATCAGGTAGTTCTATTAGCAGGTGAGCTGGTTCTATTATCAGGTGGTTCTACTATCAGGGGAGCTGGTTCTACTATCAGGTGGTTCTATTATTCGGTTGAACTGATTCTACTATCGGATGAGCTGGTTCTAATATCAGGTGAACTGGTTCAAATATCAGATGGGTCTATTATCAGGTGAACTGGTTCTACTATCAGGTGAGCTGGTTCTAATATCAGGTGAGCTGGTTCTACTATCAGGTGAGCAGCTTCTAATATCAGGTGAGCTGGTTCTACTATCAGGTGGTTCTATTATTCAGTTGAACTGATTCTACTATCGGATGAGCTGGTTCTAATATCAGGTGAGCTGGTTCTAATATCAGGTGAGCTGGTTCTAATATCAGGTGAACTGGTTCAAATATCAGGTGGGTCTATTATCAGGTGAACTGGTTCTACTATCAGGTGAGCTGGTTCTAATATCAGGTGAGCTGGTTCTAATATCAAATGAGCTGGTTCTACTATCAGGTGGTTCTATTATCAGGTGAACTGGTTCTATTATCAGGTGAACTGGTTCTAATATCAGGTGAACTGGTTCTAATATCAGGTGAACTGGTTCTATTATCAGGTGAGCTGGTTCTACTATCAGGTGAGCTGGTTTAAATATCAGGTGAGCTGGTTCTAATATCAGGTGAGCTGGTTCTATTATCAGGTGAACTGGTTCTATTATCAGGTGAGCTGGTTCTACTATCAGGTGAGCTGGTTCTAATATCAGGTGAACTGGTTCTATTATCGGGTGAGCTGGTTCTATTATCAGGTGAACTGGTTCTATTATCGGGTGAGCTGGTTCTACTATCAGGTGAGCTGGTTTAAATATCAGGTGAGCTGGTTCTAATATCAGGTGAGCTGGTTCTACTTTCAGGTGAGCTGGTTCTAATATCAGGTGAGCTGGTTTAAATATCAGGTGAGCTGGTTCTAATATCAGGTGAGCTGGTTCTACTTTCAGGTGAGCTGGTTCTAATATACATGACGTCAGAGCTCTGTGGCCGTCCAGTATCGTGATATACATGACGTCAGAGCTCTGGCTCTGCGCTTCACAGCGCTGTAAGGGTCTTGACTGAAAGCCATTAGCAAAAAGTTTTCCACATCCCTCCCGCTAATTGGGCAACTTTTGCAAATGTTTAGTTGTCTGAGTGGGGAAATGCTGTACGTTTAGATGACTCCTGAACGATGAGATGCTGATGATTAGAATAAATGGGCCATTTAAGCCATGATATGAAGACAGCTTGTCTGTTCGAAACAGACATAGATCATTTTGATCTGAGCTCCTAGAGTGTGCTGCTCTCCTTTATATTTCTAAGTGTTCCACCCCCCGCTAGCCAGCACCTCGCCTAACCAGGTGTTACACCCCCCCGCTAGCCAGCACCTCTCCTAAGCAGGTGTTCTACTCTGCTAGCCAGCACCTCTCCTAAACAGGGGTTCTACTCCGCTAGCCAGCACCTCACCTAAACAGGTGTTCTACTCCGCTAGCCAGCACCTCTCCTAAACAGGTGTTCTACTCTGCTAGCCAGCACCTCTCCTAAACAGGTGTTCTACTCCGCTAGCCAGCACCTCTCCTAAACAGGTGTTCTACTCTGCTAGCCAGCACCTCTCCTAAACAGGTGTTCTACTCTGCTAGCCAGCACCTCACCTAAACAGGTGTTCCACTCCGCTAGCCAGCACCTCACCTAAACAGGTGTTCTACTCCGCTAGCCAGCACCTCTCCTAAACAGGTGTTCTACTCTGCTAGCCAGCACCTCTCCTAAACAGGTGTTCTACTCCGCTAGCCAGCACCTCTCCTAAACAGGTGTTCTACTCCGCTAGCCAGCACCTCTCCTAAACAGGTGTTCTACTCTGCTAGCCAGCACCTCTCCTAAACAGGTGTTCTACTCTGCTAGCCAGCACCTCTCCTAACCAGGTGTTCTACTCCGCTAGCCAGCACCTCTCCTATACAGGTGTTCTACTCTGCTAGCCAGCACCTCTCCTAAACAGGTGTTCTACTCTGCTAGCCAGCACCTCTCCTAAACAGGTGTTCCACCCCCCCGCTAGCCAGCACCTCTCCTAAACAGGTGTTCCACTCCACTAGCCAGCACCTCTCCTAACCAGGTGTTCCACTCTGCTAGCCAGCACCTCTCCTAAACAGGTGTTCTACTCTGCTAGCCAGCACCTCACCTAAACAGGTGTTCCACCCCGCTAGCCAGCACCTCTCCTAAACAGGTGTTCTACTCTGCTAGCCAGCACCTCACCTAAACAGGTGTTCTACTCCGCTAGCCAGCACCTCTCCTAAACAGGTGTTCCACCCCGCTAGCCAGCACCTCACCTAAACAGGTGTTCTACTCCGCTAGCCAGCACCTCACCTAAACAGGTGTTCTACTCCGCTAGCCAGCACCTCACCTAAACAGGGGTTCTACTCCGCTAGCCAGCACCTCACCTAAACAGGTGTTCTACTCCGCTAGCCAGCACCTCACCTAAACAGGTGTTCCACCCCCCGCTAGCCAGCACCTCTCCTAACCAGGTGTTCTACTCCGCTAGCCAGCACCTCTCCTAACCAGGTGTTCTACTCCGCTAGCCAGCACCTCTCCTAAACAGGTGTTCTACTCTGCTAGCCAGCACCTCTCCTAAACAGGTGTTCTACTCCGCTAGCCAGCACCTCACCTAAACAGGTGTTCTACTCCGCTAGCCAGCACCTCTCCTAAACAGGTGTTCTACTCTGCTAGCCAGCACCTCTCCCTAACCAGGTGTTCTACTCCGCTAGCCAGCACCTCTCCTAAACAGGTGTTCTACTCCGCTAGCCAGCACCTCTCCTAAACAGGTGTTCTACTCCGCTAGCCAGCACCTCTCCTAACCAGGTGTTCTACTCCGCTAGCCAGCACCTCTCCTAAACAGGTGTTCTACTCTGCTAGCCAGTACCTCTCCTAAACAGGTGTTCTACTCCGCTAGCCAGCACCTCTCCTAAACAGGTGTTCCACCCCCCCGCTAGCCAGCACCTCTCCTAAACAGGTGTTCTACTCCGCTAGCCAGCACCTCTCCTAAACAGGTGTTCTACTCCGCTAGCCAGCACCTCTCCTAAACAGGTGTTCTACTCTGCTAGCCAGCACCTCTCCTAAACAGGTGTTATACTCCGCTAGCCAGCACCTCTCCTAAACAGGTGTTCCACTCCCCCGCTAGCCAGCACCTCTCCTAAACAGGTGTTCTACTCTGCTAGCCAGCACCTCTCCTAAACAGGTGTTCCACCCCCCCGCTAGCCAGCACCTCTCCTAAACAGGTGTTCCACTCCACTAGCCAGCACCTCTCCTAACCAGGTGTTCCACTCTGCTAGCCAGCACCTCTCCTAAACAGGTGTTCTACTCTGCTAGCCAGCACCTCACCTAAACAGGTGTTCCACCCCGCTAGCCAGCACCTCTCCTAAACAGGTGTTCCACCCCGCTAGCCAGCACCTCACCTAAACAGGTGTTCTACTCCGCTAGCCAGCACCTCACCTAAACAGGTGTTCTACTCCGCTAGCCAGCACCTCACCTAAACAGGGGTTCTACTCCGCTAGCCAGCACCTCACCTAAACAGGTGTTCTACTCCGCTAGCCAGCACCTCACCTAAACAGGTGTTCCACCCCCCCGCTAGCCAGCACCTCTCCTAACCAGGTGTTCTACTCCGCTAGCCAGCACCTCTCCTAACCAGGTGTTCTACTCCGCTAGCCAGCACCTCTCCTAAACAGGTGTTCTACTCTGCTAGCCAGCACCTCTCCTAAACAGGTGTTCTACTCCGCTAGCCAGCACCTCACCTAAACAGGTGTTCTACTCCGCTAGCCAGCACCTCTCCTAAACAGGTGTTCTACTCTGCTAGCCAGCACCTCACCTAACCAGGTGTTCTACTCCGCTAGCCAGCACCTCTCCTAAACAGGTGTTCTACTCTGCTAGCCAGCACCTCTCCTAAACAGGTGTTCTACTCCGCTAGCCAGCACCTCTCCTAACCAGGTGTTCTACTCCGCTAGCCAGCACCTCTCCTAAACAGGTGTTCTACTCCGCTAGCCAGCACCTCTCCTAAACAGGTGTTCTACTCCGCTAGCCAGCACCTCACCTAAACAGGTGTTCCACCCCCGCTAGCCAGCACCTCTCCTAAACAGGTGTTCCACTCTGCTAGCCAGCACCTCTCCTAAACAGGTGTTCTACTCTGCTAGCCAGCACCTCTCCTAAACAGGTGTTCTACTCCGCTAGCCAGCACCTCACCTAAACAGGTGTTCTACTCCGCTAGCCAGCACCTCTCCTAAACAGGTGTTCTACTCCGCTAGCCAGCACCTCTCCTAAACAGGTGTTCCACTCCACTAGCCAGCACCTCTCCTAACCAGGTGTTCCACTCTGCTAGCCAGCACCTCACCTAAACAGGTGTTCTACTCTGCTAGCCAGCATCTCTCCTAAACAGGTGTTCTACTCCGCTAGCCAGCATCTCTCCTAAACAGGTGTTCCACTCTGCTAGCCAGCACCTCTCCTAAACAGGTGTTCCACTCTGCTAGCCAGCACCTCTCCTAAACAGGTGTTCCACTCTGCTAGCCAGCACCTCACCTAACCAGGTGTTCCACTCTGCTAGCCAGCACCTCTCCTAAACAGGTGTTCTACTCCGCTAGCCAGCACCTCTCCTAAACAGGTGTTCCACCCCGCTAGCCAGCACCTCTCCTAAACAGGTGTTCCACCCCGCTAGCCAGCACCTCACCTAAACAGGTGTTCTACTCCGCTAGCCAGCACCTCACCTAAACAGGTGTTCTACTCCGCTAGCCAGCACCTCACCTAAACAGGTGTTCTACTCCGCTAGCCAGCACCTCACCTAAACAGGTGTTCTACTCCGCTAGCCAGCACCTCACCTAAACAGGTGTTCCACCCCCGCTAGCCAGCACCTCTCCTAACCAGGTGTTCTACTCCGCTAGCCAGCACCTCTCCTAAACAGGTGTTCTACTCTGCTAGCCAGCACCTCTCCTAAACAGGTGTTCTACTCCGCTAGCCAGCACCTCTCCTAACCAGGTGTTCTACTCCGCTAGCCAGCACCTCTCCTAAACAGGTGTTCTACTCCGCTAGCCAGCACCTCTCCTAAACAGGTGTTCTACTCCGCTAGCCAGCACCTCACCTAAACAGGTGTTCCACCCCCGCTAGCCAGCACCTCTCCTAAACAGGTGTTCCACTCTGCTAGCCAGCACCTCTCCTAAACAGGTGTTCTACTCTGCTAGCCAGCACCTCTCCTAAACAGGTGTTCTACTCCGCTAGCCAGCACCTCACCTAAACAGGTGTTCTACTCCGCTAGCCAGCACCTCTCCTAAACAGGTGTTCTACTCCGCTAGCCAGCACCTCTCCTAAACAGGTGTTCCACTCCACTAGCCAGCACCTCTCCTAACCAGGTGTTCCACTCTGCTAGCCAGCAGCTCTCCTAAACAGGTGTTCTACTCTGCTAGCCAGCACCTCACCTAAACAGGTGTTCTACTCTGCTAGCCAGCATCTCTCCTAAACAGGTGTTCTACTCCGCTAGCCAGCATCTCTCCTAAACAGGTGTTCCACTCTGCTAGCCAGCACCTCTCCTAAACAGGTGTTCCACTCTGCTAGCCAGCACCTCTCCTAAACAGGTGTTCCACTCTGCTAGCCAGCACCTCACCTAACCAGGTGTTCCACTCTGCTAGCCAGCACCTCTCCTAAACAGGTGTTCTACTCCGCTAGCCAGCACCTCTCCTAAACAGGTGTTCCACCCCGCTAGCCAGCACCTCTCCTAAACAGGTGTTCCACCCCGCTAGCCAGCACCTCTCCTAAACAGGTGTTCCACCCCGCTAGCCAGCACCTCACCTAAACAGGTGTTCTACTCCGCTAGCCAGCACCTCACCTAAACAGGTGTTCTACTCCGCTAGCCAGCACCTCACCTAAACAGGTGTTCTACTCTGCTAGCCAGCACCTCTCCTAAACAGGTGTTCTACTCCGCTAGCCAGCACCTCACCTAAACAGGTGTTCTACTCCGCTAGCCAGCACCTCTCCTAACCAGGTGTTCTACTCCGCTAGCCAGCACCTCTCCTAAACAGGTGTTCTACTCTGCTAGCCAGCACCTCTCCTAAACAGGTGTTCTACTCCGCTAGCCAGCACCTCACCTAAACAGGTGTTATACTCCGCTAGCCAGCACCTCACCTAAACAGGTGTTCTACTCCGCTAGCCAGCACCTCACCTAAACAGGTGTTCTACTCCGCTAGCCAGCACCTCACCTAAACAGGTGTTCCACCCCCCCGCTAGCCAGCACCTCTCCTAACCAGGTGTTCTACTCCGCTAGCCAGCACCTCTCCTAACCAGGTGTTCTACTCCGCTAGCCAGCACCTCTCCTAACCAGGTGTTCTACTCCGCTAGCCAGCACCTCTCCTAAACAGGTGTTCTACTCTGCTAGCCAGCACCTCTCCTAAACAGGTGTTCTACTCCGCTAGCCAGCACCTCTCCTAAACAGGTGTTCTACTCCGCTAGCCAGCACCTCTCCTAAACAGGTGTTCTACTCTGCTAGCCAGCACCTCTCCTAAACAGGTGTTCTACTCTGCTAGCCAGCACCTCTCCAACCAGGTGTTCTACTCCGCTAGCCAGCACCTCTCCTATACAGGTGTTCTACTCTGCTAGCCAGCACCTCTCCTAAACAGGTGTTCTCCTCTGCTAGCCAGCACCTCTCCTAACCAGGTGTTCCACCCCGCTAGCCAGCACCTCTCCTAACCAGGTGTTCTACTCCGCTAGCCAGCACCTCTCCTAAACAGGTGTTCTACTCCGCTAGCCAGCACCTCTCCTAAACAGGTGTTCTACTCCGCTAGCCAGCACCTCTCCTAAACAGGTGTTCCACCCCCGCTAGCCAGCACCTCTCCTAAACAGGTGTTCTACTCTGCTAGCCAGCACCTCTCCTAAACAGGTGTTCCACCCCGCTAGCCAGCACCTCTCCTAAACAGGTGTTCCACTCTGCTAGCCAGCACCTCTCCTAAACAGGTGTTCTACTCCGCTAGCCAGCACCTCTCCTAACCAGGTGTTCCACTCCGCTAGCCAGCACCTCTCCTAAACAGGTGTTCTACTCCGCTAGCCAGCACCTCACCTAAACAGGTGTTCTACTCTGCTAGCCAGCACCTCTCCTAACCAGGTGTTCCACCCCGCTAGCCAGCACCTCTCCTAAACAGGTGTTCCACTCTGCTAGCCAGCACCTCTCCTAAACAGGTGTTCCACTCTGCTAGCCAGCACCTCTCCTAAACAGGTGTTCCACTCTGCTAGCCAGCACCTCTCCTAAACAGGTGTTCCACTCTGCTAGCCAGCACCTCTCCTAAACAGGTGTTCCACTCTGCTAGCCAGCACCTCACCTAAACAGGTGTTCTACTCTGCTAGCCAGCACCTCTCCTAAACAGGTGTTCCACGCTGCTAGCCAGCACCTCTCCTAAACAGGTGTTCCACTCTGCTAGCCAGCACCTCACCTAACCAGGTGTTCCACTCTGCTAGCCAGCACCTCTCCTAAACAGGTGTTCCACCCCGCTAGCCAGCACCTCACCTAAACAGGTGTTCTACTCCGCTAGCCAGCACCTCACCTAAACAGGTGTTCTACTCCGCTAGCCAGCACCTCTCCTAAACAGGTGTTCTACTCTGCTAGCCAGCACCTCTCCTAAACAGGTGTTCTACTCCGCTAGCCAGCACCTCACCTAAACAGGTGTTCTACTCCGCTAGCCAGCACCTCTCCTAAACAGGTGTTCTACTCCGCTAGCCAGCACCTCTCCTAAACAGGTGTTCTACTCCGCTAGCCAGCACCTCTCCTAAACAGGTGTTCTACTCTGCTAGCCAGCACCTCTCCTAAACAGGTGTTCTACTCTGCTAGCCAGCACCTCTCCTAACCAGGTGTTCTACTCCGCTAGCCAGCACCTCTCCTATACAGGTGTTCTACTCTGCTAGCCAGCACCTCTCCTAAACAGGTGTTCTCCTCTGCTAGCCAGCACCTCTCCTAACCAGGTGTTCCACCCCGCTAGCCAGCACCTCTCCTAACCAGGTGTTCTACTCCGCTAGCCAGCACCTCACCTAAACAGGTGTTCTACTCCGCTAGCCAGCACCTCTCCTAAACAGGTGTTCTACTCCGCTAGCCAGCACCTCTCCTAAACAGGTGTTCCACCCCCCGCTAGCCAGCACCACTCCTAAACAGGTGTTCTACTCTGCTAGCCAGCACCTCTCCTAAACAGGTGTTCCACCCCGCTAGCCAGCACCTCTCCTAAACAGGTGTTCCACTCTGCTAGCCAGCACCTCTCCTAAACAGGTGTTCTACTCCGCTAGCCAGCACCTCTCCTAACCAGGTGTTCCACTCCGCTAGCCAGCACCTCTCCTAAACAGGTGTTCTACTCCGCTAGCCAGCACCTCACCTAAACAGGTGTTCTACTCTGCTAGCCAGCACCTCTCCTAACCAGGTGTTCCACCCCGCTAGCCAGCACCTCTCCTAAACAGGTGTTCCACTCTGCTAGCCAGCACCTCTCCTAAACAGGTGTTCCACTCTGCTAGCCAGCACCTCTCCTAAACAGGTGTTCCACTCTGCTAGCCAGCACCTCTCCTAAACAGGTGTTCCACTCTGCTAGCCAGCACCTCTCCTAAACAGGTGTTCCACTCTGCTAGCCAGCACCTCACCTAAACAGGTGTTCTACTCTGCTAGCCAGCACCTCTCCTAAACAGGTGTTCCACTCTGCTAGCCAGCACCTCTCCTAAACAGGTGTTCCACTCTGCTAGCCAGCACCTCACCTAACCAGGTGTTCCACTCTGCTAGCCAGCACCTCTCCTAAACAGGTGTTCCACCCCGCTAGCCAGCACCTCACCTAAACAGGTGTTCTACTCCGCTAGCCAGCACCTCACCTAAACAGGTGTTCTACTCTGCTAGCCAGCACCTCACCTAAACAGGTGTTCTACTCTGCTAGCCAGCACCTCACCTAAACAGGTGTTCCACCCCGCTAGCCAGCACCTCTCCTAAACAGGTGTTCCACCCCGCTAGCCAGCACCTCACCTAAACAGGTGTTCTACTCCGCTAGCCAGCACCTCACCTAAACAGGTGTTCTACTCCGCTAGCCAGCACCTCACCTAAACAGGGTTCTACTCCGCTAGCCAGCACCTCACCTAAACAGGTGTTCTACTCCGCTAGCCAGCACCTCACCTAAACAGGTGTTCCACCCCCGCTAGCCAGCACCTCTCCTAACCAGGTGTTCTACTCCGCTAGCCAGCACCTCTCCTAACCAGGTGTTCTACTCCGCTAGCCAGCACCTCTCCTAAACAGGTGTTCTACTCTGCTAGCCAGCACCTCTCCTAAACAGGTGTTCTACTCCGCTAGCCAGCACCTCACCTAAACAGGTGTTCTACTCCGCTAGCCAGCACCTCTCCTAAACAGGTGTTCTACTCTGCTAGCCAGCACCTCACCTAACCAGGTGTTCTACTCCGCTAGCCAGCACCTCTCCTAAACAGGTGTTCTACTCTGCTAGCCAGCACCTCTCCTAAACAGGTGTTCTACTCCGCTAGCCAGCACCTCTCCTAACCAGGTGTTCTACTCCGCTAGCCAGCACCTCTCCTAAACAGGTGTTCTACTCCGCTAGCCAGCACCTCTCCTAAACAGGTGTTCTACTCCGCTAGCCAGCACCTCACCTAAACAGGTGTTCCACCCCCGCTAGCCAGCACCTCTCCTAAACAGGTGTTCCACTCTGCTAGCCAGCACCTCTCCTAAACAGGTGTTCTACTCTGCTAGCCAGCACCTCTCCTAAACAGGTGTTCTACTCCGCTAGCCAGCACCTCACCTAAACAGGTGTTCTACTCCGCTAGCCAGCACCTCTCCTAAACAGGTGTTCTACTCCGCTAGCCAGCACCTCTCCTAAACAGGTGTTCCACTCCACTAGCCAGCACCTCTCCTAACCAGGTGTTCCACTCTGCTAGCCAGCACCTCACCTAAACAGGTGTTCTACTCTGCTAGCCAGCATCTCTCCTAAACAGGTGTTCTACTCCGCTAGCCAGCATCTCTCCTAAACAGGTGTTCCACTCTGCTAGCCAGCACCTCTCCTAAACAGGTGTTCCACTCTGCTAGCCAGCACCTCTCCTAAACAGGTGTTCCACTCTGCTAGCCAGCACCTCACCTAACCAGGTGTTCCACTCTGCTAGCCAGCACCTCTCCTAAACAGGTGTTCTACTCCGCTAGCCAGCACCTCTCCTAAACAGGTGTTCCACCCCGCTAGCCAGCACCTCTCCTAAACAGGTGTTCCACCCCGCTAGCCAGCACCTCACCTAAACAGGTGTTCTACTCCGCTAGCCAGCACCTCACCTAAACAGGTGTTCTACTCCGCTAGCCAGCACCTCACCTAAACAGGTGTTCTACTCCGCTAGCCAGCACCTCACCTAAACAGGTGTTCTACTCCGCTAGCCAGCACCTCACCTAAACAGGTGTTCCACCCCCCCGCTAGCCAGCACCTCTCCTAACCAGGTGTTCTACTCCGCTAGCCAGCACCTCTCCTAAACAGGTGTTCTACTCTGCTAGCCAGCACCTCTCCTAAACAGGTGTTCTACTCCGCTAGCCAGCACCTCTCCTAACCAGGTGTTCTACTCCGCTAGCCAGCACCTCTCCTAAACAGGTGTTCTACTCCGCTAGCCAGCACCTCTCCTAAACAGGTGTTCTACTCCGCTAGCCAGCACCTCACCTAAACAGGTGTTCCACCCCCCCGCTAGCCAGCACCTCTCCTAAACAGGTGTTCCACTCTGCTAGCCAGCACCTCTCCTAAACAGGTGTTCTACTCTGCTAGCCAGCACCTCTCCTAAACAGGTGTTCTACTCCGCTAGCCAGCACCTCACCTAAACAGGTGTTCTACTCCGCTAGCCAGCACCTCTCCTAAACAGGTGTTCTACTCCGCTAGCCAGCACCTCTCCTAAACAGGTGTTCCACTCCACTAGCCAGCACCTCTCCTAACCAGGTGTTCCACTCTGCTAGCCAGCAGCTCTCCTAAACAGGTGTTCTACTCTGCTAGCCAGCACCTCACCTAAACAGGTGTTCTACTCTGCTAGCCAGCATCTCTCCTAAACAGGTGTTCTACTCCGCTAGCCAGCATCTCTCCTAAACAGGTGTTCCACTCTGCTAGCCAGCACCTCTCCTAAACAGGTGTTCCACTCTGCTAGCCAGCACCTCTCCTAAACAGGTGTTCCACTCTGCTAGCCAGCACCTCACCTAACCAGGTGTTCCACTCTGCTAGCCAGCACCTCTCCTAAACAGGTGTTCTACTCCGCTAGCCAGCACCTCTCCTAAACAGGTGTTCCACCCCGCTAGCCAGCACCTCTCCTAAACAGGTGTTCCACCCCGCTAGCCAGCACCTCTCCTAAACAGGTGTTCAACCCCGCTAGCCAGCACCTCACCTAAACAGGTGTTCTACTCCGCTAGCCAGCACCTCACCTAAACAGGTGTTCTACTCCGCTAGCCAGCACCTCACCTAAACAGGTGTTCTACTCTGCTAGCCAGCACCTCTCCTAAACAGGTGTTCTACTCCGCTAGCCAGCACCTCACCTAAACAGGTGTTCTACTCCGCTAGCCAGCACCTCTCCTAACCAGGTGTTCTACTCCGCTAGCCAGCACCTCTCCTAAACAGGTGTTCTACTCTGCTAGCCAGCACCTCTCCTAAACAGGTGTTCTACTCCGCTAGCCAGCACCTCACCTAAACAGGTGTTATACTCCGCTAGCCAGCACCTCACCTAAACAGGTGTTCTACTCCGCTAGCCAGCACCTCACCTAAACAGGTGTTCTACTCCGCTAGCCAGCACCTCACCTAAACAGGTGTTCCACCCCCCGCTAGCCAGCACCTCTCCTAACCAGGTGTTCTACTCCGCTAGCCAGCACCTCTCCTAACCAGGTGTTCTACTCCGCTAGCCAGCACCTCTCCTAACCAGGTGTTCTACTCCGCTAGCCAGCACCTCTCCTAAACAGGTGTTCTACTCTGCTAGCCAGCACCTCTCCTAAACAGGTGTTCTACTCCGCTAGCCAGCACCTCTCCTAAACAGGTGTTCTACTCCGCTAGCCAGCACCTCTCCTAAACAGGTGTTCTACTCTGCTAGCCAGCACCTCTCCTAAACAGGTGTTCTACTCTGCTAGCCAGCACCTCTCCAACCAGGTGTTCTACTCCGCTAGCCAGCACCTCTCCTATACAGGTGTTCTACTCTGCTAGCCAGCACCTCTCCTAAACAGGTGTTCTCCTCTGCTAGCCAGCACCTCTCCTAACCAGGTGTTCCACCCCGCTAGCCAGCACCTCTCCTAACCAGGTGTTCTACTCCGCTAGCCAGCACCTCACCTAAACAGGTGTTCTACTCCGCTAGCCAGCACCTCTCCTAAACAGGTGTTCTACTCCGCTAGCCAGCACCTCTCCTAAACAGGTGTTCCACCCCCCCGCTAGCCAGCACCTCTCCTAAACAGGTGTTCTACTCTGCTAGCCAGCACCTCTCCTAAACAGGTGTTCCACCCCGCTAGCCAGCACCTCTCCTAAACAGGTGTTCCACTCTGCTAGCCAGCACCTCTCCTAAACAGGTGTTCTACTCCGCTAGCCAGCACCTCTCCTAACCAGGTGTTCCACTCCGCTAGCCAGCACCTCTCCTAAACAGGTGTTCTACTCCGCTAGCCAGCACCTCACCTAAACAGGTGTTCTACTCTGCTAGCCAGCACCTCTCCTAACCAGGTGTTCCACCCCGCTAGCCAGCACCTCTCCTAAACAGGTGTTCCACTCTGCTAGCCAGCACCTCTCCTAAACAGGTGTTCCACTCTGCTAGCCAGCACCTCTCCTAAACAGGTGTTCCACTCTGCTAGCCAGCACCTCTCCTAAACAGGTGTTCCACTCTGCTAGCCAGCACCTCTCCTAAACAGGTGTTCCACTCTGCTAGCCAGCACCTCACCTAAACAGGTGTTCTACTCTGCTAGCCAGCACCTCTCCTAAACAGGTGTTCCACGCTGCTAGCCAGCACCTCTCCTAAACAGGTGTTCCACTCTGCTAGCCAGCACCTCACCTAACCAGGTGTTCCACTCTGCTAGCCAGCACCTCTCCTAAACAGGTGTTCCACCCCGCTAGCCAGCACCTCACCTAAACAGGTGTTCTACTCCGCTAGCCAGCACCTCACCTAAACAGGTGTTCTACTCCGCTAGCCAGCACCTCTCCTAAACAGGTGTTCTACTCTGCTAGCCAGCACCTCTCCTAAACAGGTGTTCTACTCCGCTAGCCAGCACCTCACCTAAACAGGTGTTCTACTCCGCTAGCCAGCACCTCTCCTAAACAGGTGTTCTACTCCGCTAGCCAGCACCTCTCCTAAACAGGTGTTCTACTCCGCTAGCCAGCACCTCTCCTAAACAGGTGTTCTACTCTGCTAGCCAGCACCTCTCCTAAACAGGTGTTCTACTCTGCTAGCCAGCACCTCTCCTAACCAGGTGTTCTACTCCGCTAGCCAGCACCTCTCCTATACAGGTGTTCTACTCTGCTAGCCAGCACCTCTCCTAAACAGGTGTTCTCCTCTGCTAGCCAGCACCTCTCCTAACCAGGTGTTCCACCCCGCTAGCCAGCACCTCTCCTAACCAGGTGTTCTACTCCGCTAGCCAGCACCTCACCTAAACAGGTGTTCTACTCCGCTAGCCAGCACCTCTCCTAAACAGGTGTTCTACTCCGCTAGCCAGCACCTCTCCTAAACAGGTGTTCCACCCCCGCTAGCCAGCACCTCTCCTAAACAGGTGTTCTACTCTGCTAGCCAGCACCTCTCCTAAACAGGTGTTCCACCCCGCTAGCCAGCACCTCTCCTAAACAGGTGTTCCACTCTGCTAGCCAGCACCTCTCCTAAACAGGTGTTCTACTCCGCTAGCCAGCACCTCTCCTAACCAGGTGTTCCACTCCGCTAGCCAGCACCTCTCCTAAACAGGTGTTCTACTCCGCTAGCCAGCACCTCACCTAAACAGGTGTTCTACTCTGCTAGCCAGCACCTCTCCTAACCAGGTGTTCCACCCCGCTAGCCAGCACCTCTCCTAAACAGGTGTTCCACTCTGCTAGCCAGCACCTCTCCTAAACAGGTGTTCCACTCTGCTAGCCAGCACCTCTCCTAAACAGGTGTTCCACTCTGCTAGCCAGCACCTCTCCTAAACAGGTGTTCCACTCTGCTAGCCAGCACCTCTCCTAAACAGGTGTTCCACTCTGCTAGCCAGCACCTCACCTAAACAGGTGTTCTACTCTGCTAGCCAGCACCTCACCTAAACAGGTGTTCCACTCTGCTAGCCAGCACCTCTCCTAAACAGGTGTTCCACTCTGCTAGCCAGCACCTCACCTAACCAGGTGTTCCACTCTGCTAGCCAGCACCTCTCCTAAACAGGTGTTCCACCCCGCTAGCCAGCACCTCACCTAAACAGGTGTTCTACTCCGCTAGCCAGCACCTCACCTAAACAGGTGTTCTACTCTGCTAGCCAGCACCTCACCTAAACAGGTGTTCTACTCCGCTAGCCAGCACCTCACCTAAACAGGTGTTCTACTCCGCTAGCCAGCACCTCACCTAAACAGGTGTTCTACTCCGCTAGCCAGCACCTCACCTAAACAGGTGTTCTACTCCGCTAGCCAGCACCTCACCTAAACAGGTGTTCTACTCCGCTAGCCAGCACCTCACCTAAACAGGTGTTCTACTCCGCTAGCCAGCACCTCACCTAAACAGGTGTTCTACTCCGCTAGCCAGCACCTCACCTAAACAGGTGTTCCACCCCCCCCGCTAGCCAGCACCTCTCCTAACCAGGTGTTCTACTCCGCTAGCCAGCACCTCACCTAACCAGGTGTTCTACTCTGCTAGCCAGCACCTCTCCTAAACAGGTGTTCTACTCCGCTAGCCAGCACCTCTCCTAACCAGGTGTTCTACTCCGCTAGCCAGCACCTCTCCTAAACAGGTGTTCTACTCTGCTAGCCAGCACCTCTCCTAAACAGGTGTTCTACTCCGCTAGCCAGCACCTCACCTAAACAGGTGTTCTACTCCGCTAGCCAGCACCTCTCCTAACCAGGTGTTCTACTCCACTAGCCAGCACCTCTCCTAACCAGGTGTTCTACTCCGCTAGCCAGCACCTCTCCTATACAGGTGTTCTACTCTGCTAGCCAGCACCTCTCCTAAACAGGTGTTCTACTCCGCTAGCCAGCACCTCTCCTAAACAGGTGTTCTACTCCGCTAGCCAGCACCTCACCTAAACAGGTGTTCCACCCCCCCGCTAGCCAGCACCTCTCCTAAACAGGTGTTCCACTCTGCTAGCCAGCACCTCTCCTAAACAGGTGTTCCACTCCGCTAGCCAGCACCTCACCTAACCAGGTGTTCTACTCCGCTAGCCAGCACCTCACCTAAACAGGTGTTCTACTCCGCTAGCCAGCACCTCGCCTAACCAGGTGTTCTACTCCCTAGCCAGCACCTCACCTAAACAGGTGTTCTACTCCGCTAGCCAGCACCTCACCTAACCAGGTGTTCCACTCTGCTAGCCAGCACCTCTCCTAAACAGGTGTTCTACTCTGCTAGCCAGCACCTCTCCTAAACAGGTGTGCGTTTCTTTCGCCTCTAGATACAAGTAAGCCGAACACGTTTTGAGTCCAAATGTGCATTTCACAATTCCATATCATAAAACTCAGAGCGAAAGAAGCGTTGCATTGGTAGCCAGCGAGAGCGTTGCATTGGGAACCAACGTGACCGTTACATTGGGAGCCAGCGAGAACGTTGCATTGGGAGCCAGCGAGGGCGTTGCATTGGAAACCAGAGAGAGCGTTGCATTGGGAGCCAGCGAGGGCGTTGCATTGGGAGCCAGCGAGAGCGTTGCATTGGGAACCAGAGAGAGCGTTGCATTGGGAGCCAGCGAGGGCGTTGCATTGGGAGCCAGCGAGAGCGTTGCATTGGTAGCCAGCGAGAGCGTTGCATTGGGAGCCAGCGAGAGCGTTGCATTGGTAGCCAGCGAGAGAGTTGCATTGGGAGCCAGCGAGAGCGTTGCATTGGGAGCCAGCGAGAGCGTTGCATTGGGAGCCAGCGAGAGCGTTGCATTGGGAGCCAGCGAGAGCGTTGCAATGGGAGCCAGCGAGAGCGTTGCATTGGGAGCCAGCGAGAGCGTTGCATTGGGAGCCAGCGAGAGCGTTGCATTGGTAGCCAGCGAGAGAGTTGCATTGGGAGCCAGCGAGAGCGTTGCATTGGGAACCAGAGAGAGTGTTGCATTGGGAGCCAGCGAGAGCGTTGCATTGGTAGCCAGCGAGAGCGTTGCATTGGGAACCAGCGAGAGCGTTGCATTGGTAGCCAACGAGAGCGTTGCATTGGGAGCCAGCGAGAGAGTTGCATTGGGAGCCAGCGAGAGCGTTGATCTGGGAGCCAACGAGAGCGTTGCATTGGTAGCCAGCGAGAGCGTTGCATTGGGAGCCAGCGAGAGCGTTGCATTGGGAGCCAGCGAGAGCGCTGCATTGGGAACCGGCGAGAGCGTTGCATTGGGAGCCAGCGAGAGCGTTGCAATGGGAGCCAGCGAGAGCGCTGCATTGGGAACCGGCGAGAGCGTTGCATTGGGAGCCAGCGAGAGCGTTGCATTGGGAGCCAGCGAGAGCGTTGCATTGGGAGCCAGCGAGAGCGTTGCATTGGGAGCCAGCGAGAGCGTTGCATTGGGAGCCAGCGAGAGCGTTGCATTGGGAGCCAGCGAGGGCGTTGCAATGGGAGCCAGCGAGAGCGTTGCAATGGGAGCCAGCTAGAGCGTTGCAATGGGAGCCAGCTAGAGCGTTGCATTGGGAGCCAGCGAGAGCGTTGCATTGGGAGCCAGCGAGAGCGTTGCATTGGGAGCCAGCGAGAGCTTTGCATTGGGAGCCAGCGATAGCGTTGCATTGGGAGCCAGCGAGAGCGTTGCATTGGGAACCAACGTGACCGTTACATTGGGAGCCAGCGAGAGCGTTGCATTGGGAGCCAGCGAGGGCGTTGCATTGGGAGCCAGCGAGAGCGTTACATTGGGAGCCAGCGAGAGCGTTGCATTGGGAGCCAGCGAGAGCGTTGCATTGGGAGCCAGCGAGAGCACGCAAGTCATCCTGCACCTACCCCACATTTTCCAGGAATAGTCCTGTTACCGAATGTTTCAGACGTCATTATCAACACGAGGTGAAAGGTTCAGTAAATGTAACATGCACATCACATCAACAGTGTGTGTCAGGTGAACTGCTGTGTATTCACTTTTGGTCTAATCATTTTCCCATTATCTATCTAATAATGTTCCCTTTCAATTGCTACCATGGTTATGCATTTCATATTAACTCTGTGAAACCTTTCAATGTAGCCCTAAACCCTGTTACGGTCAACCCTGTTACGGTCAACCTTGTTACGGTCAACCTTGTTACGGTCATCCTTGTTATGGTCAACCCTGTTACTTTATTCGGCACTTACTACAGTCCTTTTGGTATTTTATGAAGTTGAACATGTGCTCTTTATGACAGAATG
>NW_027016130.1:95000-100000 GCF_036934945.1 Oncorhynchus masou masou | reverse complement strand
CATCAGTAGCTGGTGTATTCAGGAAACACATCAACACATCAGTAGCTGGTGTATTCAGAAAACACATCAGTAGCTGGTGTATTCAGGAAACACATCAACACATCAGTAGCTGGTGTATTCAGGAAACACATCAACACATCAGTAGCTGGTGTATTCAGGAAACACATCAGTAGCTGGTGTATTCAGGAAACACATCAACACATCAGTAGCTGGTGTATTCAGGAAACACATCAACACATCAGTAGCTGGTGTATTCAGGAAACACATCAACACATCAGTAGCTGGTGTATTCAGAAAACACATCAGTAGCTGGTGTATTCAGGAAACACATCAACACATCAGTAGCTGGTGTATTCAGGAAACACATCAACACATCAGTAGCTGGTGTATTCAGGAAACACATCAGTAGCTGGTGTATTCAGGAAACACATCAGTAGCTGGTGTATTCAGGAAACACATCAGTAGCTGGTGTATTCAGGAAACACATCAGTAGCTGGTGTATTCAGGAAACACATCAGTAGCTGGTGTATTCAGAAAACACATCAGTAGCTGGTGTATTCAGGAAACACATCAACACATCAGTAGCTGGTGTATTCAGGAAACACATCAACACATCAGTAGCTGGTGTATTCAGGAAACACATCAGTAGCTGGTGTATTCAGGAAACACATCAACACATCAGTAGCTGGTGTATTCAGGAAACACATCAACACATCAGTAGCTGGTGTATTCAGGAAACACATCAACACATCAGTAGCTGGTGTATTCAGAAAACACATCAGTAGCTGGTGTATTCAGGAAACACATCAGTAGCTGGTGTATTCAGGAAACACATCAGTAGCTGGTGTATTCAGGAAACACATCAGTAGCTGGTGTATTCAGGAAACACATCAACACATCAGTAGCTGGTGTATTCAGGAAACACATCAACACATCAGTAGCTGGTGTATTCAGAAAACACATCAGTAGCTGGTGTATTCAGGAAACACATCAGTAGCTGGTGTATTCAGGAAACACATCAGTAGCTGGTGTATTCAGGAAACACATCAGTAGCTGGTGTATTCAGGAAACACATCAGTAGCTGGTGTATTCAGGAAACACATCAACACATGAGTAGCTGGTGTATTCAGGAAACACATCAGTAGCTGGTGTATTCAGAAAACACATCAACACATGAGTAGCTGGTGTATTCAGGAAACACATCAACACATCAGTAGCTGGTGTATTCAGGAAACACATCAACACATCAGTAGCTGGTGTATTCAGGAAACACATCAGTAGCTGGTGTATTCAGAAAACACATCAGTAGCTGGTGTATTCAGGAAACACATCAGTAGCTGGTGTATTCAGAAAACACATCAGTAGCTGGTGTATTCAGGAAACACATCAACACATGAGTAGCTGGTGTATTCAGGAAACACATCAGTAGCTGGTGTATTCAGAAAACACATGAGTAGCTGGTGTATTCAGGAAACACATCAACACATCAGTAGCTGGTGTATTCAGAAAACACATCAGTAACTGGTGTATTCAGAAAACACATGAGTAGCTGGTGTATTCAGGAAACACATCAACACATCAGTAGCTGGTGTATTCAGGAAACACATCAACACATCAGTAGCTGGTGTATTCAGGAAACACATCAACACATCAGTAGCTGGTGTATTCAGGAAACACATCAACACATCAGTAGCTGGTGTATTCAGAAAACACATCAGTAGCTGGTGTATTCAGAAAACACATGAGTAGCTGGTGTATTCAGGAAACACATCAACACATCAGTAGCTGGTGTATTCAGGAAACACATCAACACATCAGTAGCTGGTGTATTCAGGAAACACATCAACACATCAGTAGCTGGTGTATTCAGAAAACACATCAGTAGCTGGTGTATTCAGAAAACACATCAGTAGCTGGTGTATTCAGGGAACACATCAGTAGCTGGTGTATTCAGGAAACACATCAACACATCAGTAGCCGGTGTATAATTAAAGTGGCTGTGCATATATGATAAACAGAGAGTAGCAGCACCGTAAAAGAGGGGTTGGGGGAGGCACACAATGCAAATAGTCTGGGTAGCCATTTGATTACCTGTTCAGGAGTCTTATGGCTTGGTGGTAAAAACTGTTGAGAAGCCTGTTTGTCCTAGACTTGGCAGTCCGCTACCGCTTGCCGTGCGGTAGTAGAGAGAACAGTCTATGACTGGGGCGCCTGGGTCTTTGACAATTTTTAGGGCCGTCCTCTGACACCGCCTGGTGTAGAGGTCCTGGATGGCAGGCAGCTTTGCCCCAGTGATGTACTGGGCCGTACGCACTACCCTCTGTAGTTCCCTGCAGTCAAAGGCCGAGCAATTGCCGTACCATGCAGTGATGCAACCGGTCAGGATGCTCCCAATGGTGCAGCTGTAGAACCTTTTGAGGATCTGAGGACCCCATGCCAAATCTTTTCAGTCTCCTGAGGGGGAATAGGCTTTGTCGTGCCCTCTTCACGACTGTTTTGGTGTTTTTGGACCATTCTAGTTTGTTGGTGATGTGGACACCAAGGAACTTGAAGCTCTCACTACAGCCCTGTCCACTACAGCCCCGTCGATGAGAATGGGGACGTACTCGGCCCTCCTTTTCCTGTAGTCCACAATGATCTCCTTTGTCTTGATCACGTTGAGGGATAGGTTGTTATTCTGGCACCACCCGGCCAGGTCTCTGACCTCCTCCCTATAGGCTGTCTCGTTGTTGTCGGTGATCAAGCCTACCACGGTTGTGTCATCTGCAAACTTAACGATGGTGTTGGAGTCGTGCCTGGCCATGCAGTCGTGGGTGAATAGGGAGAACAGGAGGGGACTGAGCATGTATCCCTGGGGGGCTCCTGTATTGAGGATCAGCGTGGCAGATGTGTTGCTACCTACCCTCACAACCTGGGGGTGGCCCGTCAGGAAGTCCAGGATCCAGTTGTAGAGGGAGGTGTTTAGTCCCAGGGTCCTTAGCTTAGTGATGAGGTTCGAGGGCACTATGGTGTTCAACGTTGAGCTGTAGTCAATGAACAGCATTCTCACATAAGTGTTCTTTTTGTCCAGGTGGGAAAGGGCAGTGTGGAGTGCAATAGAGATTGCATCATCTGTGGATCTGTTTGGGCGGTATGCAAATTGGAGTGGGTCTAGGGTTTCTGGGATAATGGTGTTGATGTGAGCCATTACCAGCCTTTCAAAGCACTTCATGGCTATGGACGTGAGTGCTACGGGTCGGTAGTCATTGAAGCAGGTTATCTTAGTGTTCTTGGGCACAAGGGACTATGGTGGTCTGCGTGAAACATGTTGGTATTTCAGACTCAGACAAGGAGAGGTTGAAAATGTCTGTGAAGACACCTGCCAGTTGGTCAGCACATGCCCGGAGCACACGTCCTGGTAATCCATCTGGCCCCGCAGCCTTGTGAATGTTGACCTGTTTAAAGGTCTTACTCACATCGGCTACGGAGAGCGTGATCACACAGTCGTCCGGAACAGCTGATGCTCTCATGCATGCCTCAGTGTTGCTTGCCTCGAAGCGAGCATAGAAGTGATTTAGCTCATCTGGTAGGCTCGTGTCACTGGGCAGCGCGCGGCTGTGCTTCCCTTTGTAGTCTGTAATAGTTTGCAAGCCCTGCCACTAATGAATGAACTAATGAATGAACTAATGAACTAATGAATGAATGAACTAATGAATTCATGAATGAATAGACTCAGCGGAATCAAGCAAATTGTAGCCAAGCCACATGGGTAGAAACCTGCTAGCGGTAGTTCATTAGGAGGGGAGTTGAACGGACATCAGGCTTTCATACAGAGACATGTCACCAAGGTCTCTGTCACGAACGCGGATGTTATAGCAGACTGGTCTTCTAGTCAAACCTCAAACTGTTACGCACTGTCCTCTGAGTGGCTGACACACGCACACACACACACACACGCACGCACGCACGCACGCACACACATACAGGCCAAGTCTTTCATTAACAGACTCCACACTGACTGCTCTGCTATCAGCACACAACCATAGACCTGTAGCTCCTCCCATCTACAGTATAGACCTTTAGCTCCTCCCATCTAGAGTATAGACCTGTAGCTACTCCCATCTACAGTATAGACCTGTAGCTCCTCCCATCTCCAGTATAGACCTGTAGCTCCTCCCATCTACAGTATAGAGCTGTAGCTTCTCCCATCTACAGTATAGACCAGTAGCTACTGCCGTCTACAGCATAGACCTGTAGCTCCTCCCATCTCCAGTATAGACCTATAGCTCCTCCCATATACACTATAGACCTATAGCTCCTCCCATCTACACTATAGACCTATAGCTCCTCCCATCTACACTATAGACCTATAGCCCCTCCCATCTACACTATAGACCTATAGCCCCTCCCATCTACAGCATAATATTATGACACTGGACTGTATAATATATCTGTGTGTCTTCTGTAGTCTCTCAAACTGAGTAACAGTCACCTGTAGTCTCTCTAACTGAGTAGTAACAGTTGACTGTAGTCTCTCTAACTGAGTAGTAACAGTCTTCTGTAGTCTCTCTAACTGAGTAGTAACAGTCTTCTGTAGTCTCTGAGTAGTAACAGTCTTCTGTAGTCTCTCAAACTGAGTAACAGTCACCTGTAGTCTCTCTGAGTAGTAACAGTCTTCTGTAGTCTCTCTAACTGAGTAGTAACAGTCTTCTGTAGTCTCTCTAACTGAGTAGTAACAGTCTTCTGTAGTCTCTCTGAGTAGTAACAGTCTTCTGTAGTCTCTCTAACTGAGTAGTAACAGTCTTCTGTAGTCTCTCTAACTGAGTAGTAACAGTCTTCTGTAGTCTCTCTGAGTAGTAACAGTCTTCTGTAGTCTCTCTAACTGAGTAGAAACAGTCTTCTGTAGTCTCTCTGAGTAGTAACAGTCTTCTGTAGTCTCTCTGAGTAGTAACAGTTGACTGTAGTCTCTCTAACTGAGTAGTAACAGTCTTCTGTAGTCTCTCTGAGTAGTAACAGTCTTC
>NW_027016130.1:77500-90000 GCF_036934945.1 Oncorhynchus masou masou | reverse complement strand
ATACTGATTACTAGTATATATCTGTTATACTGATTACTAGTATATATCTGTTATACTGATTACTAGTATATATATATATCTGTTATACTGATTACTAGTATATGTCTGTTATACTGATTACTAGTATATATCTGTTATACTGATTACTAGTATATATCTGTTATACTGATTACTAGTATATATCTGTTATACTGATTACTAGTATATATCTGTTATACTGATTACTAGTATATATCTGTTATACTGATTACTAGTATATGTCTGTTATACTGATTATTAGTATGTATATATATATATCTCTGTTATACTGATTACTAGTATATATCTGTTATACTGATTACTAGTATATGTCTGTTATTGTCATGTCTTGTTATGTCTGTTCCTGTCCTTTCTCTTCACTCTGTCTCTCTCTGCTGGTCTTTTTAGGTTACCTTCTCTGTCTCTCATTCTTCAGCTGTTCTACATCTCCCCTAACTAGCTCATTCACTCCTTCCCACCTGTTCTCTCTTCCCCCTCTGATTAGGTCTCTATTTCTCTCTCTGTTCCTGCTACTTTCAGTGTCTGATTCTTGTTTGTGTTTTTGATGCCAGAAGCAAGCTGTCGTCCCGTTTGCTTCCACCTTGTCCTATCCTGTCGGAGTCCGCCTGGCAGGTGCATCCTGCATTATACTAACGTTCTTTTTGTTCCATTGACTACGTTGGAAGAGGATTTATGCCATTCCTGTTTTTCATTAAAGAACTCTGTTTTCTGTTAAAACCGCTTTTGGGTCTTCACTCAAGTACATAACAGAAGAATCAGACCAAGAATGGACCCAGCGGCTCCGGACCCTTTTCACTCCGCCGTCGAGATCCAGGGAGCGATGCTAGGCAGACACGAGGAGGAATTGTCTGCTGCTCGACATGCCGTTGAGACCCTGGCCGTCCAAGTCTCCGACCTCACAAGACAGGTTCACCAACTCCACCTCGATCCACCGCCCACTTCCAGGGTTTCCGAGTCTCCGGAGCCCAGGATCAACAACCCGCCGTGTTACTCTGGGGAGCCCACTGAGTGCCGCTCATTCCTCACTCAGTGTGATGTGGTGTTCTCTCTCCAGCCCAACACTTACTCCAGGAGCGCAGCCCACATCGCCTACGTCATTTCTCTCCTTACCGGACGGGCGCGTGAGTGGGGCACGGCAATCTGGGAGGCGAGGGCTGAGTGTATTAACCAGTATCAGGACTTTAAGGAGGAGATGATACGGGTTTTTGACCGTTCTGTTTTTGGGGAGGAGGCTTCCAGGGCCCTGTCTTCCCTATGTCAGGGGAATCGATCCATAACGGATTATTCTATTGAGTTTCGCACTCTCGCTGCCTCTAGTGACTGGAACGAGCCGGCTTTGCTCGCTCGTTTTCTGGAGGGTCTCCTCGTCGAGGTTAAGGATGAGATCCTCTCCCGGGAGGTTCCTTCCAGTCTGGACTCCTTAATAGCTCTCGCTATTCGCATAGAGCGACGGTTTGATCTTCGTCGCCGAGCTCGTGGAAAGGAGCTCGCGTTCTCCGTTGCTCCCCTCTCCACATCACTGCCACCTGCCGCATCACTGCCACCCTCCTCCGCCGGCTCGGATGCTGAGCCTATGCAGCTGGGGGGTATCCGCATCTCGGCCAAGGAGAAGGAACGGAGAATCACCAATCGCCTCTGTCTCTACTGCGGCTCCGCTGGTCATTTTGTCACCTCATGTCCAGTAAAAGCCAGAGCTCATCAGTAAGAGGAGGGCTACTGGTGAGCGCAACTACTCAGGCCTCTCCTTCTGGATCACGCACTACCTTTCCGGTCCATCTCCGCTGGCCCGGTTCATCTGCTTCCTGCAGTGCCTTGATAGACTCTGGGGCGGAGGGCTGTTTTATGGACGAGACCTGGGCTCGGGAACATGACATTCCTCTCAGACAGTTAGGGGAGCCCACGGCCTTGTTCGCTTTAGATGGTAGTTCTCTCCCCAAGATTCAGCGTGAGACGCTGCCTTTAACCCTCACTGTCTCTGGTAATCATAGCGAAACCATTTCTTTTTTAATTTTTCGTTCACCTTTTACACCTGTTGTTTTGGGTCATCCCTGGCTAGTGCGCCATAACCCTTCTATTAATTGGTCTAGTAATACTATCCTATCCTGGAATGTTTCTTGTCATGTGACCTGTTTAATGTCTGCTATCCCTCCTGTTTCCTCTGTCTCTTCTTCACAGGAGGAGCCTGGCGATTTGACAGGGGTGCCGGAGGAGTATCACGATCTGCGCACGGTGTTCAGTCGTTCCAAGGCCACTTCTCTCCCTCCACACCGGTCGTATGACTGTAGTATTGATCTCCTTCCGGGAACTACTCCCCCCGGGGTAGATTATACTCTCTGTCGGCTCCCGAACGTAAGGCTCTCGAGGATTATTTGTCGGTTTCGCTCGACGCCGGTACCATAGTCTCCTCCTCCTCTCCCGCCGGAGCGGGGTTTTTTTTTGTTCAGAAGAAGGACGGGTCCCTGCGCCCATGCGTGGATTATCGAGGGCTGAATGACATAACAGTTAAGAATCGTTATCCGCTTCCTCTTATGTCTTCAGCCTTCGAGATCCTGCAGGGAGCCAGGTTTTTCACCAAATTGGACCTTCGTAACGCCTACCATCTCGTGCGCATCAGGGAGGGGGACGAGTGGAAGACGGCGTTTAACACTCCGTTAGGGCACTTTGAATACCGGGTTCTTCCTTTCGGCCTCGTTAACGCTCCAGCTGTCTTTCAGGCACTAGTTAACGACGTCCTGAGAGACATGCTGAACATTTTTGTTTTCGTTTACATGGACGATATCCTGATTTTTTCACCGTCTCTCTCGATTCATGTTCAGCACGTGCGACGCGTCCTCCAGCGCCTTTTGGAGAACTGTCTTTATGTGAAGGCTGAGAAGTGCACTTTTCATGCCGCCTCTGTCCCTTTTCTCGGTTCCGTTATTTCCGCTGAGGGCATTAAGATGGATCCCGCTAAGGTCCAGGCTGTCATTGATTGGCCCGTTCCTAAGTCACGCGTCGAGCTGCAGCGCTTTCTGGGCTTCGCTAATTTCTATCGTCGTTTCATCCGTAATTTCGGTCAGGTGGCAGCTCCCCTCACAGCCCTTACTTCTGTTAAGACGTGCTTTAAGTGGTCCGTTTCCGCCCAGGGAGCTTTTGATCTTCTTAAGAATCGTTTTACATCCGCACCTATTCTTGTTACACCTGACATCTCTAGTCAGTTTGTTGTTGAGGTTGACGCGTCAGAGGTGGGCGTGGGAGCCATTCTTTCTCAGCGCTCTCTCTCTGACGGCAAGGTCCATCCTTGCGCGTTTTTCTCTCATCGCTTATCGCCGTCAGAACGTAACTATGATGTTGGTAATCGCGAACTGCTCGCCATCCGCTAGCCCTAGGCGAATGGCGACAGTGGTTGGAGGGGGCGACCGTTCCTTTTGTCGTTTGGACTGACCATAGGAACCTTGAGTACATCCGTTCAGCCAAACGACTTAATGCGCGTCAGGCTCGTTGGGCTCTGTTTTTCGCTCGTTTCGAGTTTGTTATTTCTTATCGTCCGGGCTCAAAAACACCAAGCCTGATGCTTTATCTCGTCTCTTCAGTTCTTCTGAGGTCTCCACCGACCCCGAGGGGATTCTCCCTGAGGGGCGTGTTGTCGGGTTGACTGTCTGGGGAATTGAGAGGCAGGTAAAGCAAGCACTCGCTCACACTCCGTCGCCGCGAGCTTGTCCTAGGAACCTTCTGTTCGTTCCCGTTCCTACTCGTCCGGCCGTTCTTCAGTGGGCCCACTCTGCCAAGTTAGCCGGCCACCCCGGCGTTCGGGGTACGCTCGCTTCCATTCGCCAGCGTTTCTGGTGGCCCACTCGGGAACGTGACGCGCGTCGTTTTGTCGCCGCTTGTTCGGTCTGCGCGCAGACTAAATCTGGGAACTCTCCTCCTGCCGGCCGTCTCAGACCGCTTCCCATTCCCTCTCGACCGTGGTCTCACATCGCTTTAGATTTTATCACCGGACTGCCTTCATCAGCGGGGAAGACAGTTATTCTTACGGTTGTCGATAGATTCTCTAAGGCGGCTCATTTCATTCCTCTCGATAAGCTCCCTTCTGCTAAGGAGACGGCTCAGATCATTATCGAGAATGTTTTCCGAATTCATGGCCTTCCGTCTGACGTCGTTTCCGACAGAGGCCCGCAGTTCACGTCTCAATTTTGGAGGGAGTTTTGCCGTTTGATTGGGGCTTCCGTCAGTCTCTCGTCCGGCTTTCATCCCCAGTCTAACGGTCAAGCCGAACGGGCCAATCAGACTGTTGGTCGCATTTTACGCAGTCTTTCTTTTCGTAACCCTGCGTCTTGGTCAGAACAGCTCCCCTGGGCAGAGTACGCCCACAACTCGCTTCCCTCGTCTGCTACCGGTCTATCCCCTTTTCAGAGTAGCCTCGGGTACCAGCCTCCGCTGTTCTCATCTCAGCTCGCCGAGTCTTGCGTCCCCTCCGCTCAGGCTTTTGTCCAGCGTTGCGAGCGCACCTGGAAGGGGGTCAGGTCGGCACTTTGCCGTAATAGGGCGCAGACTGTGAGGGCCGCTAATAAGCGTAGGACCAAGAGTCCTAGATATTGTTGCGGTCAGAGAGTATGGCTCTCCACTCAGAACCTTCCCCTTAAGACAGCTTCTCGCAAGTTGGCCCCGCGGTTCATTGGTCCGTTCCGTATTTCTCAGGTCATTAATCCTGTCGCAGTGCGACTTCTTCTCCCGCGCTATCTTCGTCGCGTTCACCCGGTCTTCCATGTCTCCTGTGTTAAGCCCGTTCTTCGCGCCCCCGCTCGTCCCTCCCCCCCCCCCCATCCTTGTCGAGGGCGCACCCATCTACAGGGTTCGTAAGATTTTGGACATGCGCCCTCGGGGTCGTGGTCATCAGTACCTAGTGGATTGGGAGGGGTACGGTCCTGAGGAGAGGATTTGGGTTCCCTCTCGGGACGTGCTGGACCGTTCGCTGATCGATGATTTCCTCCGTTGCCGCCAGGTTTCCTCCTCGAGTGCGCCAGGAGGCGCTCGGTGAGTGGGGGGGTACTGTCATGTCTTGTTATGTCTGTTCCTGTCCTTTCTCTTCACTCTGTCTCTCTCTGCTGGTCTTTTTAGGTTACCTTCTCTGTCTCTCATTCTTCAGCTGTTCTACATCTCCCCTAACTAGCTCATTCACTCCTTCCCACCTGTTCTCTCTTCCCCCTCTGATTAGGTCTCTATTTCTCTCTCTGTTCCTGCTACTTTCAGTGTCTGATTCTTGTTTGTGTTTTTGATGCCAGAAGCAAGCTGTCGTCCCGTTTGCTTCCACCTTGTCCTATCCTGTCGGAGTCCGCCTGGCAGGTGCATCCTGCATTATACTAACGTTCTTTTTGTTCCATTGACTACGTTGGAAGAGGATTTATGCCATTCCTGTTTTTCATTAAAGAACTCTGTTTTCTGTTAAAACCGCTTTTGGGTCTTCACTCAAGTACATAACAGTTATACTGATAATCATAGCAGCATCTCACAGAAGAAGAGAAGGGTATTCATGCTCAAACCCCTTCTGCCTTTAAACTACTCGTTCCTGTCATTTTACAGACTTTGACAGTTGTTCTGGTTCGTGCTGTTTACATAAAGAACAAGCCTTATTTGTTGTTATTTCATCTGGTATATGGTCATTTGTGGGATGTTTGGGTTGGGAAGCAGCTTTTTCCTCAGATAGGGGGCTATACTGTACCCTCCTCCTCATCACTCCTTCCTCTCCTGTCATCCTCTTACGAGGAAGCATGGCAGAGCCTCTGAGACCACCTGAATGCTACTCACCCTGACCCTGGAGCCAACTCTTCTTCTCTCTGTTTCTAACCATCTCTCTTGTTGTTGTCCGGAGCCTGCTAGCTGTCTGTTTCTCATTCCCCTTTCTCTTCTTCTATGGAGAACGTCTCCGTTGTGGTGGTAGTTGGCAGCTTCCTGTGACGTTCAACCAGATGCCTTTGTGACACCAGGCCTGCTCTTTGTGTCCGAGCAGGAGAGAAGAAGAGGAGGACGCTGCTGCTTTGTGAAGGAATCAAGTGTTTGTCTCTGTGTGCTCCTCCCTCCCACTCACATGTCTAGCATTTCTAGCACTAGCAGGGACACAGTAACTTCAGCGTAGCCCGCCACAGGACTTAGAATGTAGAGCTCTCACTCCTTCTAATAAAGAACAGGCCTTAGAACTTAGACCTCTCACTCCTATTAAAGAACAGGCATTAGAACTTAGACCTCTCACTCCTACTAAAGAACAGGCATTAGAAAGGTCACACCTTCTAATACAGAACAGGCCTTAGAACATAGAACTCTCACTCCTTCTAATAAAGAACAGGCCTTAGAACATAGAACTCTCACTCCTTCTAATAAAGAACAGGCCTTAGAACATAGAACTCTCACTCCTTCTAATAAAGAACAGGCCTTAGAACATAGAACTCTCACTCCTTCTAATACAGAACAGGCCTTAGAACATAGAACTCTCACTCCTTCTAATAAAGAACAGGCCTTAGAACATAGAACTCTCACTCCTTCTAATAAAGAACAGGCCTTAGAACTTAGACCTCTCACTCCTACTAAAGAACAGGCATTAGAAAGGTCACACCTTCTAATACAGAACAGGCCTTAGAACATAGAACTCTCACTCCTTCTAATAAAGAACAGGCCTTAGAACATAGAACTCTCACTCCTTCTAATAAAGAACAGGCCTTAGAACTTAGACCTCTCACTCCTATTAAAGAACAGGCATTAGAAAGGTCACACCTTCTAATACAGAACAGGCCTTAGAACATAGAACTCTCACTCCTTCTAATAAAGAACAGGCCTTAGAACTTAGACCTCTCACTCCTATTAAAGAACAGGCATTAGAAAGGTCACACCTTCTAATACAGAACAGGCCTTAGAACATAGAACTCTCACTCCTTCCGATAAAGATCAGGCCTTAGAACATAGAACATAGAATTCTCACTCCTTCTAATAAAGAACAGGCCTTAGAACATAGAACTATCACTCCTTCTAATAAAGAACAGGTCTTAGAACATAGAACTCTAACTCCTTCTAATAAAGAACAGGCCTTAGAACATAGAACTCTCACTCCTAATAAAGATTGGGCCTTAGAACATAGAACTTTCACTCCTTCTAATAAAGATCAGGCCTTAGAACTTAGAACTCTCACTCCTAATAAAGAACAGGCCTTAGAACATAGAACTCTCACTCCTTCTAATCCAGAACAGGCCTTAGAACTTAGAACTCTCACTCCTTTCAATAAAGATCAGGCCTTAGAACTTAGAACTCTCACTCCTTCTAATAAAGAACAGGCCTTAGAACGTAGAACTCTCACTCCTTCTAATAAAGATCAGGCCTTGGAACATAGAACTCTCACTCCTTCTAATAAAGAACAGGCCTTACAACATAGAACTCTCACTCCTAATAAAGAACACCTGTGAGAGTGAGAGTTATAAGTTCTACTGTTGTAACATAGAACTCTCACTCCTTCTAATAAAGAACAGACCTTAGAACATAGAACTCTCACTGCTTCTAATAAAGAACAGGCCTTAGAACATAGAACTCTCACTCCTAATAAAGAACCCCTGTGAGAGTGAGAGTTCTAAGTTCTACTGTTCTAACATAGAACTCTCACTCCTTCTAATAAAGAACAGACCTTAGAACATAGAACTCTCACTCCATCTAATAAAGAACAGGCCTTAGAACATAGAACTCTCACTCCTTCTAATAAAGAACAGGCCTTAGAGCATAGAACTCTCACTCCTTCTAATAAAGAACAGGCCTTAGAACATAGAACTCTCACTCCTTCTAATAAAGAACAGGCCTTGGAACATAGAACTCTCACTCCTTCTAATAAAGAACAGGCCTTAGAGCATAGAACTCTCACTCCTTCTAATAAAGAACAGGCCTTAGAGCATAGAACTCTCACTCCTTCTAATAAAGAACAGACCTTAGAACATAGAACTCTCACTCCTAATAAAGAACAGGCCTTAGAGCATAGAACTCTCACTCCTTCTAATAAAGAACAGGCCTTAGAGCATAGAACTCTCACTCCTTCTAATAAAGAACAGGCCTTAGAACATAGAACTCTCACTCCTTCTAATAAAGAACAGGCCTTAGAGCATAGAACTCTCACTCCTTCTAATAAAGAACAGACCTTAGAACATAGAACTCTCACTCCTAATAAAGAACAGGCCTTAGAGCATAGAACTCTCACTCCTTCTAATAAAGAACAGGCCTTAGAGCATAGAACTCTCACTCCTTCTAATAAAGAACAGACCTTAGAACATAGAACTCTCACTCCTTCTAATAAAGAACAGGCCTTAGAGCAGTAAACGGTACAATAGTATGAGAATTCAGACGGCTTGATAGACACCCTCCCATCTGCCTCCCTCGCATTGCATTATGGGTAGCTGCGAAAAGCCCTACCTAGCAGCGGAGGAGTCGTGGCAGAGTTTTTAATTAGTCAGAGAAAAACCTTCTCTATGCCTCCAGCCTAACTGTGGTGATTAAAGGAATCGGCATACAATGGGGGTCTGATTTGCCTGGTCTGGAGGGTCTGGAGGGTCTGAGGGTCTGGAGGGTCTGATTTGCCTGGTCTGGAGGGTCTGAGGGTCTGAGGGTCTGGAGGGTCTGATTTGCCTGGTCTGGAGGGTCTGGAGGGTCTGAGGGTCTGGAGGGTCTGATTTGCCTGGTCTGGAGGGTCTGAGGGTCTGATTTGCCTGGTCTGGAGGGTCTGAGGAGCCTGGTCTGGAGGGTCTGAGGAGCCTGGTCTGGAGGGTCTGATTTGCCTGGTCTGGAGGGTCTGAGGAGCCTGGTCTGGAGGGTCTGAGGGTCTGATTTGCCTGGTCTGGCGGGTCTGAGGGTCTGATTTGCCTGGTCTGGAGGGTCTGGAGGGTCTGAGGGTCTGGAGGGTCTGAGGGTCTGGAGGGTCTGAGGGTCTGGTCTGGAGGGTCTGGAGGGTCTGATTTGCCTGGTCTGGAGGGTCTGAGTAGCCTGGTCTGGAGGGTCTGAGGGTCTGGAGGGTCTGAGGGTCTGGAGGGTCTGAGGGTCTGGAGGGTCTGAGGGTCTGAGGGTCTGAGGGTCTGAGGGTCTGGTCTGGAGGGTCTGATTTGCCTGGTCTGGAGGGTCTGAGGGTCTGAGTAGCCTGGTCTGAGGGTCTGAGGGTCTGATTTGCCTGGTCTGGAGGGTCTGAGGGTCTGATTTGCCTGGTCTGGAGGGTCTGATTTGCCTGGTCTGGAGGGTCTGAGTAGCCTGGTCTGAGGGTCTGAGGGTCTGATTTGCCTGGTCTGGAGGGTCTGAGGGTCTGATTTGCCTGGTCTGGAGGGTCTGATTTGCCTGGTCTGAGGGTCTGAGGGTCTGAGGGTCTGAGGGTCTGATTTGCCTGGTCTGGAGGGTCTGAGGGTCTGATTTGCCTGGTCTGGAGGGTCTGAGTAGCCTGGTCTGAGGGTCTGAGGGTCTGAGGGTCTGAGGGTCTGATTTGCCTAGTCTGAGGGTCTGAGGAGGCTGAAGAGACAGGCTGCGACCCAAATGACACACTGTTCCTTACATAAAATACAATGATATTTGTCACGTTTCGTAAAACAACAGCTGCAGACTAACAGTGAAATGCTTCCTCACAGGTCTTTTAACCAGCAAAGCAAAGTTACAGATAGAAACTATAAATAGTGACAGGAGGAATTACTAGCCTTTAGCACAGTGCGGATGTTGCCTGTGATCCATGGCTTCTGGTTAGGATATGTACGTACGGTCACTGTGGGGACGCCGTCGTCGGTGCATTTAATAATGACGGCGGTGACTGATGTGGATAAATTCCTCAATGTTATCGAATGAATCCCCGGAACATATTCCAGTCTGTCCCAGCGAAACAGTCCTGTTTTAGTAAGCAGGAAGCAGGAGGATAGAGTTACGGTCTGATTTGCCAACGGGACGGCGATGGAGGGCTTTGTCCTCATTTCTGTGTGTGGGACTAAAGATGATCGAGAGTTTTGTTTCCCTCTAGTTGCCACAGGTGACATGCTGGTAAAAAAAAAAAAACGTATTTCAGTTTCCCTGCTTTAAAATCACTGGCTTAGAAAAAGGCTGCCTCTGAATGTGCATTGTCTTGTTTACTTATTGGCCCTGTTCAGCTCTTTGAGTGCTGGTCTTAGTGCCAAGCATCGATTTGTGGCAGTAAATAGACAGCTATGAAAAATACTATCTTGGTAAATAGTGTTTACAGTTTATCATGCGGTATACTAACTCAGGCCAGCAGAAACGTCAAACTGCCTTCGTAACATTAGAGATGAGCACAAAGCTACTGGTGAACAAAGACACGCCCGCTCCTTCCCTTCGTCTTAGCAGAGTCTGCCTTCCGGGGCTGTGGTCAAAAGTAGTGCACTATATAGGGATTAAAGGTGTCATTTGGGATGCCCACTGGGAGGGACACTGTGGAGGTAGAGGAGGGTAGGGAGACCATAGGAGATGTATTGTCCAGGGAGAGTTACCGTGGAATCTACTTCCGGTCTCAGGGACACTGTGGAGGTAGAGGAGGGTAGGGAGACAATAGGAGATTTATTGTCCAGGGAGAGTTACCGTAGAATCTACTTCCTGTCTCAGGGACACTGTGGAGGTAGAGGAGGGTAGGGAGACAATAGGAGATGTATTGTCCAGTGAGAGTTACTGTGGAATCTACTTCCTGTCTCAGGGACACTGTGGAGGTAGAGGAAGGTAGGGAGACAATAGGAGATGTATTGTCCAGGGAGAGTTACAGTGGAATCTACTTCCTGCCACTATTCTCTAGTCATGTGTAGTGGTCTTTACTGGCTGCTGCCTGCCTGTCTGCACACACACACACACACACACACACAACGCATGTACGAACACACACACCCTCTGTCCCTCCCCGGATCACTAACTCATCAGTATGCCAGTCAGAGCCAGGCCTGTAGGCCCGTGTCAGACCAGGGACTGGAGTTGTGCCCATTTGCCCAGACGCCTCACTGCCTCCCAGGCTGCTCACCTACTCCAAGCCCAGGCTGTGTCTCAGAGTGCAGGCCCTGAGGCTCATCTTTAATTGGACGTTACACTCTGGGAAGCAGGCCTCTCTCAGGCTGCCAGAGGACACAATATTATAATGAGTTATTATTAAAGGGGCAGTGCAGTCTCATTTTTTTCTTGATATTTCCACACTATGAGGATGAAATAACCCTGAAGTTGTTGAATAATGCCGTTTCAGTGTAAAGAGCTTTCCAGGAGGGATATAGTTTGTTGGCTCCCAGCATGATGTCACAATCTGATCCGATTAGTCATCTTTTTAATTTGCATATGTCTCCTTCTACTTTGAAGGGGTAAGTGGGGAAGGCTCTAGAGAGAGTCCAGAGGATGCTATCCACCAATCAGGGCTGTGTATGTAAATATATTACAATGTGTATCAACGTGTCCACATGATCAGACTGAGCAGTTCAATAGCAAAAGGAGGCTGAGGGAAATAAACGCTAAAAAAATATATATTTGTTATTTATTTTCATGAAATAAACACAGTGATGTATTAGACATACAGTGATGATTTAAAAAAATACTGCATGGGGGCTTTAATGAGCTGGAGAGCTTAGATTTCCGTTTACCGCCCTTCTAAAAATCATCAAAACAACCAAAACATTTCATTTACAGAAAACTAAATGTTTACATCTGAAAGACATCATCTAAGACACAACAAAATAGTAAAACCTCCCGCAGAACATCACTAACAATCTGTCATCACTAACAATCTGTCCTCGCTAGCAATCTGTCATCACTAACAATCTGTCCTCGCTAGCAATCTGTTATCACTAACAATCTGTCATCATTAACAATCTGTCATCACTAACAATCTGTCCTCGCTAGCAATCTGTCATCACTAACAATCTGTCATCACTAACAATCTGTCCACGTTAACAGTCTGTCATCACTAACAATCTGTCATCACTAACAGTCTGTCATCACTAACAGTCTGTCATCACTAACAATCTGTCATCGCTAACAATCTGTCATCGCTAACAATCTGTCATCACTAACAATCTGTCATCGTTAACAGTCTGTCATCACTAACAATCTGTCATCACTAACAGTCTGTCATCGCTAACATTCTGTCATCACTAACAATCTGTCATCACTAACAATCTGTCATCGTTAACAGTCTGTCATCACTAACAATCTGTCATCACGAACAATCTGTCATCACTAACAGTCTGTCATCACTAACAATCTGTCATCACTAACAATCTGTCATCACTAACAATCTGTCATCACGAACAATCTGTCATCACTAACAATCTGTCATCACTAACAATCTGTCATCACTAACAATCTGTCCTCAGTAACAATCTGTCCTCACTAACAATCTGTCATCACTAACAATCTGTCATCAATAACAATCTGTCCTCAGTAACAATCTGTCCTCACTAACAATCTGTCATCACTAACAATCTGTCATCAATAACAATCTGTCATCA
>NW_027016130.1:70000-72500 GCF_036934945.1 Oncorhynchus masou masou | reverse complement strand
CTCCCTGTTCCCTATATAGTGGTCACCTGACGACTCAAACTGAACTCTCCCGCTGCTCAAAGTTCCCTATATTCTGCAGTGTGACATCGAAAACAAAGTCATCAGCGATTGGATCATCTGTAAATAAATCAATCAAAGTAGCCAATGGCTTCGTTTCTAAATGCCTCCGTTAACCTCGTGTGTTCTGGCTCTGGTCCAATCACAGGAGGCTGCTGAAGGGAGGACGGCTCATAGAAAAAGTCCGGAAACGGAGCAAATGGAACGTCAACAGACACCATGGAAACCATGGAAACCATGGAAACCACGTGTGACGTATTTAATACCTTTCCACTGATTCCGTTTCCCGACCACGAGCCTGTTCTCCCCAATTCACCTCGACAACCAACTTCCTGTTTCTGGGACCAATCAGAACAGTTAGAATGTGTTTGTGTTCTACAAATCATCGGGGAGGTACTCAGATCCAGACTCATTGTGGATTAAAAAAACGTCCGTGGGCGTGGCCTCGCGTTTGGGTGGAGCAAAGAGTCTGGGTAGCCAGAGTGCAGTAGCACACTACATAGGGAATAGGGCTGTAGTATAAAGTAGAACACTCTATAGGGAATAGGGCTGTAGTATAAAGTAGTGCACTATATAGGGAATAGGGCTGTAGTATAAAGTAGTGCACTATATAGGGAATAGTGTCAGGACCCGGTTTCGAACCTGGGTCTCCGGAGTGAGAAACAGTCACTTAACCAACTGAGCCACGAATAGTCAGCAGAACCCAGAAGATGAGGCAGACACAGCAGTACTTAAGACGGTGTATTTAATAAAGAAAAAATCCTAAAATACAAAAAATGGCAAATCCAAAAGGTGGTAGGAAAAACACAAAAAGACCTCAAAAGAAACTCACCAAAAAATAAACAAAAACAAAAAACAGAATACCACAAGAACTTCACCCGGAATCGACAAGAGCACACAGAACACTAGGGCAGGATGCTAACATACAAACACAGAGCACAGAACTGAGGGAAACAAAGGGTTTAAATACAATCAGGGGAAACGAGACACAGGTGCAAATAATAATGGGGATCAAGGGAAAAACATAGGGACAAAAAGCACAATGGGGGCATCTAGTGACCAACACCCGGAACAACCCTGGCCAAATCCTGACAAATAGGGCTGTAGTATAAAGTAGAACACTCTATAGGGAATAGGGCTGTAGTATAAAGTAGTGCACTACATAGGGAATAGGGCTGTAGTATAAAGTAGTGTACTACATAGGGAATAGGGCTGTAGTATAAAGTAGTGTACTATATAGGGAATAGGGCTGTAGTATAAAGTAGTGCACTACATAGGGAATAGGGCTGTAGTATAAAGTAGTGTACTACATAGGGAATAGGGCTGTAGTATAAAGTAGAACACTACATAGGGAATAGGGCTGTAGTATAAAGTAGAGTAGAATAGAGTAGTGTACTTACTATATATGGAATAGACTATAGAGTACAGAGTAGTGTACTACATAGGGAATAGGGCTGTAGTATAAAGTAGAGTAGTATAGAGTAGTGTACTTACTATATATGGAATAGAGTATAGAGTAGTGTACTACATAGGGAATAGGGCTGTAGTATAAAGTAGAGTAGAATAGAGTAGTGTACTTACTATATATGGAATAGAGTATAGAGTAGTGTACTACATAGGGAATAGGGCTGTAGTATAAAGTAGAGTAGAATAGAGTAGTGTACTATATATGGAATAGAGTATAGAGTACAGAGTAGTGTACTCCATAAGGAATAGGGCTGTAGTATAAAGTAGTGTACGACAGAGGGAATAGGGCTCTGGTCTATAGTAGTGTACTATATAGGGAATAGGGCTCTTGTCTAGAGTAGTGTACTACATAGGGAATAGGGTTGTAGTATAAAGTAGTGCACTATATAGGGAATAGGGCACTGGTCTATAGTAGTGCAATATATAGGGACTAGGGCTCTGGTCTAAAGTAGTGTACTATATAGGAAATAGGGCTCTGGTCTATAGTAGTGCACGATATAGGGAATAGGGCTCTGGTCTATAGTAGTGCACTATATAGGGAATAGGGCAGTAGTATAAAGTAGTGTACTATATAGGGAATAGGGTTCTGGTCTAAAGTAGTGTACTACATAGGGAATAGGGCTGTAGTATAAAGTAGTGTACTACATAGGGAATAGGGCTGTAGTATAAAGTAGTGCCCTATATAGGGAATAGGGCTGTAGTATAAAGTAGTGTACTATATAGGGAATAGGGCTGTAGTATAAAGTAGAGTAGTATAGAGTAGTGTACTATATATAGAATAGAGTAGTGTACTACATAGGGAATAGGGCTGTAGTATAAAGTAGTGCACTACATAGGGAATAGGGCTGTAGTATAGAGTAGTGCACGGCATAGGCAATAGGGCTGTAGTATAAAGTAGTGCACTATATAGGGAATAGGGCTGTAGTATAAAGTAGTGCCCTATATAGGGAATAGGGCTGTAGTATAAAGTAGTGTA
>NW_027016130.1:0-65000 GCF_036934945.1 Oncorhynchus masou masou | reverse complement strand
TTATAACATAAACCTAGCAGCCAGGTTACCAGCCTTACTGTTATAACATAAACCTAGCAGTCAGGTTACCAGCCTTACTGTTGTTAATAACATAAACCTAGCAGTCAGGTTACCAGCCTTACTGTTGTTAATAACATAAACCTAGCAGTCAGGTTACCAGCCTTACTGTTGTTAATAACATAAACCTAGCAGTCAGGTTACCAGCCTTACTGTTGTTAATAACATAAACCTAGCAGTCAGGTTACCAGCCTTACTGTTGTTAATAACATAAACCTAGCAGTCAGGTTACCAGCCTTACTGTTATAACATAAACCTAGCAGTCAGGTTACCAGCCTTACTGTTATTAATAACATAAACCTAGCAGTCAGGTTACCAGCCTTACTGTTGTTAATAACATAAACCTAGCAGTCAGGTTACCAGCCTTACTGTTATAACATAAACCTAGCAGTCAGGTTACCAGCCTTACTGTTGTTAATAACATAAACCTAGCAGTCAGGTTACCAGCCTTACTGTTGTTAATAACATAAACCTAGCAGTCAGGTTACCAGCCTTACTGTTATAACATAAACCTAGCAGTCAGGTTACCAGCCTTACTGTTGTTAATAACATAAACCTAGCAGTCAGGTTACCAGCCTTGCTGTTGTTAATAACATAAACCTAGCAGTCAGGTTACCAGCCTTGCTGTTGTTAATAACATAAACCTAGCAGTCAGGTTACCAGCCTTACTGTTATAACATAAACCTAGCAGTCAGGTTACCAGCCTTACTGTTGTTAATAACATAAACCTAGCAGTCAGGTTACCAGCCTTGCTGTTGTTAATAACATAAACCTAGCAGTCAGGTTACCAGCCTTACTGTTGTTAATAACATAAACCTAGCAGTCAGGTTACCAGCCTTACTGTTGTTAATAACATAAACCTACCAGTCAGGTTACCAGCCTTACTGTTATTAATAACATAAACCTAGCAGTCAGGTTACCAGCCTTACTGTTATAACATAAACCTAGCAGTCAGGTTACCAGCCTTACTGTTATTAATAACATAAACCTAGCAGTCAGGTTACCAGCCTTACTGTTGTTAATAACATAAACCTAGCAGTCAGGTTACCAGCCTTACTGTTAATAACATAAACCTAGCAGTCAGGTTACCAGCCTTACTGTTATAACATAAACCTAGCAGTCAGGTTACCAGCCTTACTGTTGTTAATAACATAAACCTAGCAGTCAGGTTACCAGCCTTACTGTTGTTAATAACATAAACCTAGCAGTCAGGTTACCAGCCTTACTGTTGTTAATAACATAAACCTAGCAGTCAGGTTACCAGCCTTACTGTTGTTAATAACATAAACCTAGCAGTCAGGTTACCAGCCTTACTGTTAATAACATAAACCTAGCAGTCAGGTTACCAGCCTTACTGTTATAACATAAACCTAGCAGTCAGGTTACCAGCCTTACTGTTGTTAACAACATAAACCTAGCAGTCAGGTTACCAGCCTTACTGTTGTTAATAACATAAACCTAGCAGTCAGGTTACCAGCCTTACTGTTATAACATAAACCTAGCAGTCAGGTTACCAGCCTTACTCTTTAGAAAACAACTACATGTTTCTGCGATATTTAAAGACCTCGAAGAGGAACGGGGATCTAAGCTGTATACAGAACTTTGGAGTCTCTCTGCTACCTGACAGAACAAACTGATTACAATCATACACATTAATGTAGTGTAGTCTCTCTGCTACCTGACAGAACAAACTGATTACAATCATACACATTAATGTAGTGTAGTCTCTCTGCTACCTGACAGAACAAACTGATTACAATCATACACATTAATGTAGTGTAGTCTCTCTGCTACCTGACAGAACAAACTGATTACAATCATACACATTAATGTAGTGTAGTCTCTCTGCTACCTGACAGAACAAACTGATTACAATCATACACATTAATGTAGTGTAGTCTCTCTGCTACCTGACAGAACAAACTGATTACAATCATACACATTAATGTAGTGTAGTGTCTCTGCTACCTGACAGAACAAACTGATTACAATCATACACATTAATGTAGTGTAGTCTCTCTGCTACCTGACAGAACAAACTGATTACAATCATACACATTAATGTAGTGTAGTGTCTCTGCTACCTGACAGAACAAACTGATTACAATCATACACATTAATGTAGTGTAGTCTCTCTGCTACCTGACAGAACAAACTAATTACAATCATATACATTAATGTAGTGTAGTCTCTCTGCTACCTGACAGAACACACTGATTACAATCATACACATTAATGTAGTGTAGTCTCTCTGCTACCTGACAGAACAAACTGATTACAATCATACACATTAATGTAGTGTAGTCTCTCTGCTACCTGACAGAACACACTGATTACAATCATACACATTAATGTAGTGTAGTCTCTCTGCTACCTGACAGAACAAACTGATTACAATCATACACATTAATGTAGTGTAGTCTAAATCAAATCAAATCAAAATCAAATCAAATCAAATTTATTTATATAGCCCTTCGTACATCAGCTGATATCTCAAAGTGCTGTACAGAAACCCAGCCTAAAACCCCAAACAGCAAGCAATGCAGGTGTAGAAGCACGGTGGCTAGGAAAAACTCCCTAGAAAAGCCAAAACCTAGGAAGAAACCTAGAGAGGAACCAGGCTATGTGGGGTGGCCAGTCCTCTTCTGGCTGTGCCGGGTAGAGATTATAACAGAACATGGCCAAGATGTTCAAATGTTCATAAATGACCAGCATCTCTGCTACCTGACAGAACAGACTGATTACAATGTTGCAACAGAGTGAAAAGCGATCGAAAAGGTATGTTTAAAAGTATTGTTGAAGTTTAATTCAGTTGAGTTGTGAACGTTGTAGACTTCTGTCTCTCAGGACTGAACTGGGATAAGGAATAGAGCTGTCTGTCTCTCAGGACTAAACTGGGATAAGGAATAGAGCTGTCTGTCTCTCAGGACTAAACTGGGATAAGGAATAGAGCTGTCTGTCTCTCAGGAGTAAACTGGGATAAGGAATAGAGCTGTCTGTCTCTCAGGACTAAACTGGGATAAGGAATAGAGCTGTCTGTCTCTCAGGACTGAACTGGGATGAGGAATAGAGCTGTCTGTCTCTCAGGACTAAACTGGGATGAGGAATAGAGCTGTCTGTCTCTCAGGACTAAACTGGGATAAGGAATAGAGCTGTCTGTCTCTCAGGACTGAACTGGGATAAGGAATAGAGCTGTCTGTCTCTCAGGACTAAACTGGGATAAGGAATAGAGCTGTCTGTCTCTCAGGACTGAACTGGGATAAGGAATAGAGCTGTCTGTCTCTCAGGACTAAACTGGGATAAGGAATAGAGCTGTCTGTCTGTGTTTTCCCCTGAAGGTAACACAAGGTCACACTGAACTGAGTCCCAAATGGCATCATATTCCCTATATAGTACACTACTTTAGACCAGTGCCCTATTCCCTATATAGTACACTACTTTAGACTGGGGCCCTATTCCCAATATAGTGCACTACTTTAGACTGGGGCCCTATTCACTATATAGTACACTACTTTAGACCAGTGCCCTATTCCCTATATAGTGCACTACTTTAGACCAGGGCCCTATTCCCTATATAGTACACTACCTTAGACCAGGGCCATATTCCCTATATAGTGCACTACTTTAGACTGGGGCCCTATTCCCAATATAGTGCACTACTTTAGACTGGGGCCCTATTCACTATATAGTGCACTACTTTAGACCAGAGCCCTATTCCCTATATAGTACACTACTTTAGACCAGGGCCCTATTCCCCATATAGTACACTACTTTAGACCAGAGCCCTATTCCCTATATAGTGCACTACTTTAGACCAGAGCCCTATTCCCTATATAGTGCACTACTTTAGACCACAGCCCTATTCCCTATATAGTGCACTACTTTAGACCAGAGCCCTATTCCCTATATAGTGCACTACTTTAGTCCAGGCCCTATTCCCTATATAGTGCACTACTTTAGACCAGAGCCCTATTCCCTATATAGTGCACTACTTTAGACCAGAGCCCTATTCCCTATATAGTGCACTACTTTAGACCAGGGCCCTATTCCCTATATAGTGGTACTACTTTAACAACCTGCTCCTCTCTGTCTTCACACCGTCCCTCAACAACCTGCTCCTCTCTGTATTCACACCGTCCCTCAACAACCTGCTCCTCTCTGTATTCACACCGTCCCTCAACAACCTGCTCCTCTCTCTATTCACACTGTCCCTCAACAACCTGCTCCTCTCTGTCTTCACACCGTCCCTCAACAACCTGCTCCTCTCTCTATTCACACCGTCCCTCAACAACCTGCTCCTCTCTGTCTTCACACCGTCCCTCAACAACCTGCTCCTCTCTCTATTCACACTGTCCCTCAACAACCTGCTCCTCTCTCTATTCACACTGTCCCTCAACAACCTGCTCCTCTCTCTATTCACACTGTCCCTCAACAACCTGCTCCTCTCTCTATTCACACCGTCCCTCAACAACCTGCTCCTCTCTCTCTATTCACACCGTCCCTCAACAACCTGCTCCTCTCTGTATTCACACCGTCCCTCAACAACCTGCTCCTCTCTCTATTCACACTGTCCCTCAACAACCTGCTCCTCTCTCTATTCACACTGTCCCTCAACAACCTGCTCCTCTCTCTATTCACACTGTCCCTCAACAACCTGCTCCTCTCTCTATTCACACCGTCCCTCAACAACCTGCTCCTCTCTCTCTATTCACACCGTCCCTCAACAACCTGCTCCTCTCTGTATTCACACCGTCCCTCAACAACCTGCTCCTCTCTCTCTATTCACACCATCCCTCAACAACCTGCTCCTCTCTCTCTATTCACACCGTCCCTCAACAACCTGCTCCTCTCTGTATTCACACCGTCCCTCAAAAAACCTGCTCCTCTCTCTCTATTCACACCGTCCCTCAACAACCTGCTCCTCTGTATTCACACCGTCCCTCAACAACCTGCTCCTCTCTGTATTCACACTGCCCCTCAACCAAACCTAGGATAGAAACACACACACACACAGGCCTACATCCTCATAGACATATGATGCATACTGTATACTTCCTGCCTCGTGTTTGAAGAGTAGTTTGGTTTAACAGAGGGACTAGTATTTACTAGCCACCATCAGAACAATGTCATGCATTATAACGTCTGGATGACCATAAAGTCATTATGTTAAGTATTAATTGTATGTAATTTTTATATAACAAAAGCCACTCGAGCAAAATACACTTTTAATTTAAGAGAAAGAAAGAAAGAAAGCGAATCATATGCTAAATGAATAGGCTAAATTATTACACGTGTTGACCTAACAAAGCTATCTTTTAACATCTCAATTTTGACTTAAACAAAAGTAAACAAAAGCCTATTCTTCAGGTGATATGTAATGTCAGTGCCCTACAACAACAACAACAACAACAACAACAACAACAACAACAACATCTATGACGGTGTAAAAAGCAGATTTTCTCTGGTGGCAGCAAGCATCGCTCGAGCAGAGTAAACTATAGGTCATATTCCGCTAATAAAATAAGGAGAATCGGCGCTAAACAGAGATTAAACATCCCAGGCTGCGCTGCTGCTGACTCGGGGCTCTCTCTTTTCTCTCTCCCCTCCCCCTCCTCTATAAACAGCATCAAAGCAATCAAAATGGTAATGTTCGGCATGAATGGGGCCCATCCCCCCTCTCCGAGAAACTCCGCAGACTTTTTCTCCATGTTAGGAAGAAACCAACACCCCTTCTCGGCACAAAATGGAAGCATCCACTACCAAACTAAGGCGCTTTGCGTAAAACACTACAACAAATACATTCACCGGAAAGATCAACCTCGTGTAAATAGATAACCAACTACGTGAAAAGATAAGCATTGTTTCTCTGCATAAGCTGCCTGAATGAGTTTGTCTTCTGCTTTTACACTAAACGTTCAACAGCGAATGGTGGAGAAAATCAAGGCGCTGTTCAGGGTTCAAGTGCTGAAAACTGCATTCCTGAAGAAACAGGATCGATCGAACTTAGGCCAACGCCAAAACCCTTTAAAATGAACTAAAATGATTCAACATCGATTGATTTGACTTCCACAATATATATTTACACATTATATGTCTGTTTTGTGTTCCTTAGTGGCTTCGGTAACTTCATATATTGAGCCAGGCAGTGTTGTGACTTTAAGCGTTCAACGGCATCTGTTCTGTGGTGCTGAAAAAATAGCTCCCGTTCTCCTGGGCGGAAGAGCTGGACTTTAGTGTTTCTCTTTGCCCTTCAAATGACTCATTAGGAATACGTACAAATAAGTTTAAATCACTTATTACAAGATGGAAGTTCATCTTGGCCAATTTGATACTAGATGTAGTAAAAAAAATAAAAAAATAAATGAAAGTGTAAGCTGCGATCGAATCAAAAGCAACCTTTACCGTCATGTGACCAAGAATAAATAAAACCCCACGACTGGCTATAAAGTAACAAATAAAGTCCATTTAGAAGCGACAAAAAAATACGTATTCATTCGGCGATGAATATCTACGAATTGTCAGAATAGTAAAAACGTGATGCTTGATGTGTAACAAAAAAAAAGTGCAGACCGGATACTTGAGCATCTCCTTTCTTACTCTCCTGAAACATGTCGACTTACTCAAAATGGACGCTACATTTTTCAACATTTCATGTTACACAACTTAAAGAGTATCCGGACAGAATCAGCAGATTACGTTGAGGAATTCTACAACACAACGACTTTAAAGGGGAGCAAAGACTAAATCAATGCCGTTACTTTTGAAACCTTTTTTTTTTAAACAAGCACATTGTCCTGAACATAACGGTCTCACACAATACAAGACTATTGCCGTGACATGAATGATGATTATAGCCAACACTAGTGTATAATAAAGCAACACATATGCTTTGGGGGTTTTCTTACTTGTTTTTCGCTTAGGGCTGTTATTCTGTCGTGTCTTTCGTGTAGTTGTTTCTTAAGCTCTCCATCCTACAATTAAACAAAACATCATCAGTCAAATAATATGATTATAAATGGGACCAAAACACCAAGTGTAACCTAGCAATGTCGACACGTTTCAAACTTATGCCGTTGCGTTATAAACCAAAGGAACATTTGAGGACAAAGCAGGTGGAAACTCTGCTAAGTAAACAGGGTTTACAACAAGACAATAAAGAGATGTAATGCTGATAAAGTTTCCTGCTACACTCCCTAACCCTAACCAGCCGTGTCGAGAGGACGATTACAAGGCTTTCAGAAATACACATTTACCTGCGGGTCTTGCTTCATCTGTGCAACTAGTTTCTAACCGGAGGAAAAAAACGAAAGAGGAATTAGAAAAAGTGTTTCAAGTTTAGTGTGTAAAGACAAGATCAAAGCAGCGAAGCATTAGGAGCGAGTCGGTTTCTACAGCTCATAAATATTCAGGTCGCGTCCTGCTCGCCACACAGGACCACCGCATTATTACAACCTAGTTCTTGATGCTCGAAACAGACCCACGACAATAACAAAGTAGTCTAAAAAGTATCCCACTCTCATCTGAAAGTGCATGTTTATGGCGTCGCCGCACATACAAGCTAAGCATAACAGAGCACATACTCTTTTTCTCGCTGGGAAAACAAACATCTCACGTTTGATCCCTCTGAGGTGTTTTTCCTCTCTACACCACTCACTCGCTCAAAAGACCACAAATAAGGGGTAGAATGAAACGATGTTTCGTTTTTACCTGATGACATTGGATCTCGACTTTCAACGCCTCTTGCAGGCATTGTAGTTCCATGTTCCGACTTCAAAAACACTTTTGTACCACTTTCGATGTAATCAATGTGAAGTTTAAGTGAATTAAAATGTTTTTTTTAAAGCGACAATAACAATCGAAAGAAGAACTACTCAGGCTGCAAAGCAAGTTCTTGCTTCTTTGCTGTGTAGAGGGCTCATCACTCACTTTACGCCGCTGAGCAAAGTGCTCTAAACACGGGGGAAAGGTTTCAGCACCTGGACAGATCCACTCTAAAAATAACGCCGCGTCGACGCATCCTCTCCAAACGGTCGATTTATTTTTCTTTTGATCATTTTTAGTTGAATAGTGGGGACTATATTTTGTCCGAGTGAGCGGCTTGATTTCACTTTGCCTGGGGAAAAGTTGCGCTTCGGCTGTCAATGCTAATTCGAAAATTCCCGGATGGAGCAGTGAAAGAACAGAACTCTCCCCTCGTCTGTCTTTCTCTCCCCCTCGGTCACAAAAGCATACACTCAGTCATGCGCACTCTTGAATAAAATACACTCAGGCTGTCCACAATATTGCAAAGATAGATAACTATTTTTCTTAAGTCCAGGATAGATAACTATTTTATTAAGTCCAGGATAGATAACTATTTTCTTAAGTCCAGGATAGATAACTATTTTTCTTAAGTCCAGGATAGATAACTATTTTATTAAATCCAGGATAGAAAACTATGTTATTAAGTCCAGGATAGATAACTATTTCATTAAGTCCAGGATAGATAACTATTTTATTAAGTCCAGGATAGATAACTATTTGATTAAATCCAGGATAGATAACTATTTTTCTTAAGTCCAGGATAGATAACTATTTTATTAAGTCCAGGATAGATAACTATTTCATTAAGTCCAGGATAGATAACTATTTCATTAAGTCCAGGATAGATAACTATTTTATTAAGTCCAGGATAGATAACTATTTGATTAAATCCAGGATAGATAACTATTTTATTAAGTCCAGGATAGATAACTATTTCATTAAGTCCAGGATAGATAACTATTTCATTAAGTCCAGGATAGATAACTATTTTATTAAGTCCAGGATAGATAACTATTTTATTAAGTCCAGGATAGATACCTATTTTATTAAATCCAGGATAGAAAACTATGTTATTAAGTCCAGGATAGATAACTATTTGATTAAATCCAGGATAGATAACTATTTTATTAAGTCCAGGATAGATAACTATTTCATTAAGTCCAGGATAGATAACTATTTTCTTAATTAAGTCCAGGATAGATAACTATTTTATTAAGTCCAGGATAGATAACTATTTCATTAAGTCCAGGATAGATAACTATTTCATTAAGTCCAGGATAGATAACTATTTTATTAAGTCCAGGATAGATAACTATTTTATTAAGTCCAGGATAGATACCTATTTTATTAAATCCAGGATAGAAAACTATGTTATTAAGTCCAGGATAGATAACTATTTGATTAAATCCAGGATAGATAACTATTTTATTAAGTCCAGGATAGATAACTATTTCATTAAGTCCAGGATAGATAACTATTTTCTTAATTAAGTCCAGGATAGATAACTATTTGATTAAGTCCAGGATAGATAACTATTTGATTAAATCCAGGATAGATAACTATTTGATTAAGTCCAGTAATATGCATAAGGTTAGGCTTTATCACGTGTAGAATAATAGACTTACATTGTTTTCATTGTTAAGTTCTAATATGTTACTACTAGGTTGTTACTGAAGTAAATATACAGCTATGCCCCCCCCCCCCAAAGAAATGCTCTTTAACACACTCATAGGGACATTGGGTCTGTAACACACTCAGAGGGACATTGGGTCTGTAACACACTCAGAGGGACATTGGGTCTGTAACACACTCAGAGGGACATTGGGTCTGTAACACACTCAGAGGGACATTGGGTCTTTACCACACTCAGAGGGACATTGGGTCTTTAACACACTCAGATGGACATTGGGTCTTTAACACACTCAGAGGGACATTGGGTCTTTAACACACTCAGAGGGACATTGGGTCTGTAACACACTCAGAGGGACATTGGGTCTGTAACACACTCAGAGGGACATTGGGTCTGTAACACACCCAGAGGGACATTGGGTCTGTAACACACTCAGAGGGACATTGGGTCTTTAACACACCCAGAGGGACATTGGGTCTGTAACACACTCAGAGGGACATTGGGTCTGTAACACACTCAGAGGGACATTGGGTCTTTAACACACTCAGAGGGACATTGGGTCTGTAACACACCCAGAGGGACATTGGGTCTGTAACACTCTCAGAGGGACATTGGGTCTGTAACACACCCAGAGGGACATTGGGTCTGTAACACACTCAGAGGGACATTGGGTCTGTAACACACCCAGAGGGACATTGGGTCTGTAACACACTCAGAGGGACATTGGGTCTTTAACACACCCAGAGGGACATTGGGTCTGTAACACACTCAGAGGGACATTGGGTCTGTAACACACTCAGAGGGACATTGGGTCTTTAACACACTCAGAGGGACATTGGGTCTGTAACACTCCCAGAGGGACATTGGGTCTGTAACACTCTCAGAGGGACATTGGGTCTGTAACACACCCAGAGGGACATTGGGTCTGTAACACACTCAGAGGGACATTGGGTCTGTAACACACTCAGAGGGACATTGGGTCTGTAACACACTCAGAGGGACATTGGGCATTTCAGGGAGAGGAAAATGAGTTATTCATTGCTCCAGTTTATTCTGAGTAAGACCACTCTGACCTGTAAAAGCACCAGGAGAAGTGAGCTGAGGTCATATAAAGGTTATGTTCTCTCCCCTTATTGATTTAGCTCGTCAGCCTGGACACCAACAAACATACAGCTCTGTTCCTTACAGGCCTGTGTGCTTAGATGCCCAGTTTAGAATTGTTCACTGCAGTTATCAAAATGTGATCTTGTGTGTGCCAGCTTAGTAAATAAAGGCCTAATGAATTATGTGTTAAAAGCATTATAGTCTTAAATAATTCCACATCTTTCTGTGTCTTTCTAACTAGCACACAGAAGAGAAAATGAATATAAACAAGCGTTCTGAAGTTAGTAGCATATCATCTGAATTACACCAACACTCTGTTGCAAACACAGAGATCGGGCTGTAGAGGGGCAGTTAGCCATTTTGTTCTGAGAGAGAGAGAGAAACGGGTCATATAGCTAACAGCAAGTAGCCTACCGAGTATGACGTTTTGCTCACACAAATACATTTCTCCTTTTTCTAATCTGACACCCCTCACCCTGTGCTCAAGGATTTGTCTTCCTCCCTCCCCCTAGCCTCCCGCGTCCTCCCTCCTCCAAGCCACACAGGTCAAGCCGCCATTGGAGCTCCTTTTGGCGTGCTGCGCGAAGGGGTGCGGGCTGTGCCAATCAGGAGTTTTCCGCTGCTGCATATGGCTTCAGACGGACGCGAGGTGGGGCGGCGAGCAGCCAATCAGTGCCTCGGAGTGGGTCTGTGGCGGTCGGCCACGGGGAGGATGTGAGTTGAGAGTTGATGTGAAACAGAGATAGCGTTGCTATGCTTTTCAAATCAACTCAAAGAGAAAACACCACAGGAGTAACCTAGTCTCGAGACGGCTAGTTTCCAATACAAATTAATAAGGGGGGGGCACGCAGCTGAGTAGTGTTGCGTGGTGTTCTACAATACTGGAAAATAGGTCTGGAATACATATTACGATATATTTACCACTTGTAAAACACAGCAAGTGATCCAACAGATACAGTAAAACACAGGCAGCAACAGAGTGGGGGCTACAGCCACGATGTGGAGAAAGTAGCACCATGGACAGCGCTGAAACGCCGCTAAAACACTGGACTGCTTTCAGGCGGCAACCATTACATTCTATCGACGTTTTAAAGGAAGTTACTTATTCATGTTGGTCACTTGCCTCGAGTTGTACTCCATTGGTCATATTCATGCAACGTGCTAATGCCTGGGGGGTATTCAATGCATGACCACTGTTTTCAACCAGGCATTCTGAAGGGGACCGTTGGTCAAGCAATCCTTCATGGGTAGTAGACTTTTAAAAACAACTCGATAAGTTACAGGCTAGTATACTTTTTTATATATGTATTTATTTTTTAATATAGGGCCTACAATAAATTCCTTAAAGTCATTCACACGTAAGAGTAACAACGCTTTTAAGTTTTGTGGACTTCGTTGAGCGGATCTTCTGTCCGGGCGTGAAAGGAAAGCTCCCCTCCTCCCACCACTCTGCACAGGTCGAAGCCAGGCTGTGTGTGTGTGTGTGTGTGTGTGTGTGTGTGTGTGTGTGTGTGTGTGTGTGTGTGTGTGTGTGTGTGTGTGTGTGTGTGTGTGTGTGTGTGTGTGAGTGTGAGTGTGTGTATCTGTGTGTGTATCTGTGTGTGTGTGTGTGTGTGTGTGAGTGTGTGTGTATCTGTGTGTGTGTGTGAGTGTGTGTGTGAGTGTGTGTGTATCTGTGTGTGAGTGTGTGTGTATCTGTGTATCTGTGTGTGTGTGTGTGTGTGTGTGTGTGTGTGTGTGAGTGTGTGTGTATCTGTGTGTGTGTGTGTGTGTGTGTGTGTGTGTGTGTGTGTGTGTGTGTATCTGTGTGTGTGTGTGTGTGTGTGTGTGTGTGTGTATCTGTGTGTGTGTGTGTGTGTGTGTATCTGTGTGTGTGTGTGTGTGTGTGTGTGATGTCTGCCGCCGTGCTACATCAGCTGTTCTTCCTCATTTCACGGCTCAGCGGTGAAACTCTGAACTCCTCGCTGGAAAAACAACCAGTCAGTCACTTTCGATTGCAAGATGCTTTTAGTAAAGCTTCTCTTCACAGCAGCGTCGCTGACCGACAATGAACACCAAGATACGACAGCGAAATAGTTATTGCTGTGTGTTTTTGACGTTTAATAAGCTATTAGACCCACCTCTGTTTATATCCTACAGGATAGTAGGCCTGACAGTAGCAACTGATGAACAAATAGAGAATTATTTAACTGGCTACTATTTATTTTTCCTGCAGGCTCGTTAATACTGTAGCCAGCTAATTACTGTTACAATTGAATGATTTATACGGCTGCGGTATGAAGGTTTGTAACCTTCATAACTAAACCAGTGTAATAAATTAGTCGGTAATTAACTCAGTGGGCGAAATGTTATTACAACTGTGTATTTGGGTTGATATTCATGAATCATAATGATCTGAACCAGTACAGTCAAATAAAATAAAGAAACGGGGTTAGAACCACACACACACACACACACACACACACACGCACGCACACGCACACACACACACATATTACGTCTTGCCTTTATAAACGGAGCCTAAAGCATAGACATTAAACAACGTTGTTTTCCTGCAGCCTTCATATGATCTGGCAGCGTTCCATCCAGAGTGTAAAGGTGTTGTTCGACTGTGGAATCTATTATTACTCTCACTCGCATTAACATCTGCTAATCATGTGTATGTGAGAAATAACATTTCATTTGATTTGAATCCGTTTTAAAGCTGAGAAGCTTCTCTCGCGAGAAGCACTGCTGACTGGTGTAACAACAGAAACCTTAAAAAGTCTAAATAGCTCACGGAAGATCTCTTTATAAGGTTCTTGTCACGTTCTGACTTTAGTTCTTTTATTATGTCTTTGTTTTAGTATGGTCTGGGTGTGAGTTGGGTGGGTTGTCTATGTTCATTTTATCTATTGATTGGGGATTTCTGTGTTTGGCCTGGTATGGTTCTCAATCAGAGGCAGCTGTCAATCGTTGTCCCTGATTGAGAATCATACTTAGGTAGCCTGATTGTCCCTGATTGAGAACCATACTTAGGTAGCCTGGTTGTCCCTGATTGAGAATCATACTTAGGTAGCCTGGTTGTCCCTGATTGAGAATCATACTTAGGTAGCCTGATTGTCCCTGATTGAGAACCATACTTAGGTAGCCTGGTTGTCCCTGATTGAGAATCATACTTAGGTAGCCTGGTTGTCCCTGATTGAGAATCATACTTAGGTAGCCTGGTTGTCCCTGATTGAGAATCATACTTAGGTAGCCTGATTGTCCCTGATTGAGAATCATACTTAGGTAGCCTGGTTGTCCCTGATTGAGAACCATACTTAGGTAGCCTGGTTTCAATTTTGAGTTGTGGGTGATTATTTTCAGTCTTTGTGTATGTCACCAGATAGGACTGTTTAGTTTCGTATCGTTCTCGTTGTTATTTTAGTTTTAGTGTTCTGAGTTGAATAAATATCGTCATGAACACGCTTTGGTCCGACCCTCGCTACTCCTCGTCAGAAGAAGAGGAAGAGCGTGACAACATAATAACCAATAAAGCCTTATAACGAGCCGTATAACTGGATTAAAATCCCAAATGCCACCCTATTCCGTATATAGTGCACTATAGTCCACAGTAAATAGGGAATAGGGTACCATTGGATACCAAGCCCAGGTCCTATTGTCTCCCCAGTGTTATTGTAGTAGGGTAGTAGGTGTTGAATACCAAGCCCAGGCCCTATTGTCTCCCCAGTGTTATTGTAGTAGGTGTTGGACCAAGCCCAGGTCCTATTGTCTCCCCAGTGTTATTGTAGTAGGTGTTGAGACCAAGCCCAGGCCCTATTGTCTCCCCATTGTTATTGTAGTAGGTGTTGATACCAAGCCCAGAACCTACTGTCTCCCCAGTGTTATTGTAGTAGGTGTTGAGACCAAGCCCAGGTCCTATTGTCTCCCCAGTGTTATTGTAGTAGGTGTTGAGACCAAGCCCAGGCCCTATTGTCTCCCCAGTGTTATTGTAGTAGGTGTTGAGACCAAGCCCAGGCCCTATTGTCTTCCCAGTGTTATTGTAGTAGGTGTTGAGACCAGGCCCTATTGTCTCCCCAGTGTTATTGTAGTAGGTGTTGAGACCAAGCCCAGGCCCTATTGTCTCCCCAGTGTTATTGTAGTAGGTGTTGAGACCAAGCCCAGGCCCTATTGTCTCCCCAGTGTTATTATAGTAGGTGTTGAGACCAAGCCCAGGCCCTATTGTCTCCCCAGTGTTATTGTAGTAGGTGTTGAGACCAAGCCCAGGCCCTATTGTCTCCCCAGTGTTATTATAGTAGGTGTTGAGACCAAGCCCAGGCCCTATTGTCTCCCCAGTGTTATTGTAGTAGGTGTTGAGACCAGGCCCTATTGTCTCCCCAGTGTTATTGTAGTAGGTGTTGGACCAGGCCCTATTGTCTCCCCAGTGTTATTGTAGTAGGTGTTGAGACCGAGCCCAGGTCCTATTGTCTCCCCAGTGTTATTGTAGTAGGTGTTGGACCAAGCACAGGCCCTATTGTCTCCCCAGTGTTATTGTAGTGGGGTAATAGATGTTGAGACCAAGACCAGGCCCTATTGTCTCCCCAGTGTTATTGTAGTAGGTGTTGAGACCAAGCCCTATTGTCTCCCCAGTGTTATTGTAGTAGGTGTTGAGACCAAGCCCAGGCCCTATTGTCTCCCCAGTGTTATTGTAGTAGGTGTTGAGACCAAGACCAGGCCCTATTGTCTCCCCAGTGTTATTGTAGTAGGTGTTGAGACCAAGCCCTATTGTCTCCCCAGTGTTATTGTAGTAGGTGTTGAGACCAAGCCCAGGCCCTATTGTCTCCCCAGTGTTATTGTAGTAGGTGTTGAGACCAAGACCAGGCCCTATTGTCTCCCCAGTGTTATTATAGTAGGTGTTGAGACCAGGCCCTATTGTCTCCCCAGTGTTATTGTAGTAGGTGTTGAGACCAAGTCCAGGTCCTATTGTCTCCCCAGTGTTATTGTAGTAGGTGTTGAGACCAAGCCCTATTGTCTCCCCAGTGTTATTATAGTAGGTGTTGAGACCAAGCCCAGGCCCTATTGTCTCCCCAGTGTTATTGTAGTAGGTGTTGATACCAAGCCCAGAACCTACTGTCTCCCCAGTGTTATTGTAGTAGGTGTTGAGACCAAGCCCAGGTCCTATTGTCTCCCCAGTGTTATTGTAGTAGGTGTTGAACCAAGCCCAGGCCCTATTGTCTTCCCAGTGTTATTGTAGTAGGTGTTGAGACCAGGCCCTATTGTCTCCCCAGTGTTATTGTAGTAGGTGTTGAGACCAAGCCCAGGCCCTATTGTCTCCCCAGTGTTATTGTAGTAGGTGTTGAGACCAAGCCCAGGCCCTATTGTCTCCCCAGTGTTATTATAGTAGGTGTTGAGACCAAGCCCAGGCCCTATTGTCTCCCCAGTGTTATTGTAGTAGGTGTTGAGACCAAGCCCAGGCCCTATTGTCTCCCCAGTGTTATTATAGTAGGTGTTGAGACCAAGCCCAGGCCCTATTGTCTCCCCAGTGTTATTGTAGTAGGTGTTGATACCAAGCCCAGGCCTTATTGTCTCCCCAGTGTTATTGTAGTAGGTGTTGAGACCAAGCCCAGGCCCTATTGTCTCCCCAGTGTTATTGTAGTAGGTGTTGATACCAAGCCCAGGCCCATTGTCTCCCCAGTGTTATTGTAGTAGGTGTTGAGACCAGGCCCTATTGTCTCCCCAGTGTTATTGTAGTAGGTGTTGAGACCAAGTCCAGGTCCTATTGTCTCCCCAGTGTTATTGTAGTAGGTGTTGAGACCAAGCCCTATTGTCTCCCCAGTGTTATTGTAGTAGGTGTTGAGACCAAGCCCAGGCCCTATTGTCTCCCCAGTGTTATTATAGTAGGTGTTGAGACCAAGCCCAGGCCCTATTGTCTCCCCAGTGTTATTATAGTAGGTGTTGAGACCAAGCCCAGGCCCTATTGTCTCCCCAGTGTTATTGTAGTAGGTGTTGAGACCAAGTCCAGGTCCTATTTTCTCCCCAGTGTTATTGTAGTAGGTGTTGAGACCAAGCCCTATTGTCTCCCCAGTGTTATTATAGTAAGTGTTGAGACCAGGCCCAGGCCCTATTGTCTCCCCAGTGTTATTGTAGTAGGTGTTGAGACCAAGCCCAGGCCCTATTGTCTCCCCAGTGTTATTATAGTAGGTGTTGAGACCAAGCCCAGGCCCTATTGTCTCCCCAGTGTTATTGTAGTAGGTGTTGAGACCAAGCCCAGGTCCTATTGTCTCCCCAGTGGGGTAATAGATGTTGAGACCAAGCCCAGGCCCCATTGTCTCCCCAGTGTTATTGTAGTAGGTGTTGAGACCAAGCCCAGGTCCTATTGTCTCCCCAGTGTTATTGTAGTAGGTGTTGAGACCAGGCCCTATTGTCTCCCCAGTGTTATTGTAGTAGGTGTTGAGACCAAGATCAGGCCCTATTGTCTCCCCAGTGTTATTGTAGTAGGTGTTGAGACCAAGATCAGGCCCTATTGTCTCCCCAGTGTTATTGTAGTAGGTGTTGAGACCAAGCCCAGGCCCTATTGTCTCCCCAGTGTTATTGTAGTAGGTGTTGAGACCAGGCCCTATTGTCTCCCCGGTGTTATTGTAGTAGGTGTTGAGACCAAGCCCAAGCCCTATTGTCTCCCCAGTGTTATTGTAGTAGGTGTTGAGACCAGGCCCTATTGTCTCCCCAGTGTTATTGTAGTAGGTGTTGAGACCAAGCCCCGGCCCTATTGTCTCCCCAGTGTTATTGTAGTAGGTGTTGAGACCAAGCCCAGAACCTACTGTCTCCCCAGTGTTATTGTAGTAGGTGTTGAGACCAAGCCCAGGTCCTATTGTCTCCCCAGTGTTATTGTAGTAGGTGTTGGACCAAGCCCAGGCCCTATTGTCTCCCCAGTGTTATTGTAGTAAGTGTTGAGACCAGGCCCAGGCCCTATTGTCTCCCCAGTGTTATTGTAGTAGGTGTTGAGACCAAGCCCAGGCCCTATTGTCTCCCCAGTGTTATTGTAGTAGGTGTTGAGACCAAGCCCAGGTCCTATTGTCTCCCCGGTGTTATTGTAGTAAGTGTTGAGACCAGGCCCAGGCCCTATTGTCTCCCCAGTGTTATTGTAGTAGGTGTTGAGACCAAGCCCTATTGTATCCCCAGTGTTATTGTAGTAGGTGTTGAGACCAAGCCCAGGCCCTATTGTCTCCCCAGTGTTATTGTAGTAGGTGTTGAGACCAAGCCCAGGCCCTATTGTCTCCCCAGTGTTATTGTAGTAGGTGTTGAGACCAGGCCCTATTGTCTCCCCAGTGTTATTGTAGTAGGTGTTGAGACCAGGCCCTATTGTCTCCCCAGTGTTATTGTAGTAGGTGTTGAGACCAAGCCCAGGCCCTATTGTCTCCCCAGTGTTATTGTAGTAGGTGTTGAGACCAAGCCCAGGCCCTATTGTCTCCCCAGTGTTATTGTAGTAGGGTAATAGATGTTGAGACCAGGCCCAGGCCCTATTGTATCCCCAGTGCTATTGTAGTAGGTGTTGAGACCAAGCCCTATTGTATCCCCAGTGTTATTGTAGTAGGTGTTAAGCCCAGGTCCTATTGTCTCCCCAGTGTTATTATAGTAGGTGTTGATACCAAGCCCAGGCCCTATTGTCTCCCCAGTGTTATTGTAGTAGGTGTTGAGACCAAGCCCAGGCCCTATTGTCTCCCCAGTGTTATTGTAGTAGGTGTTGAGACCAAGCCCAGGCCCTATTGTCTCCCCAGTGTTATTGTTGTAGGTGTTCTATCTAAACATTTCAGGTGAGTGAAACGAGGCAATCCCTGGTCGACGTCTTTCTGGGTCATTATAATGAGTTAATGACATTAAATCAAAACTACTTTTTATCTCATAAATTAATGAATGAAGTTTTGCTTGTTGTGTCCTTGTAACTAACTCAATGCTAAGAGTCCACTGTGAATCAACTAATAAAATCAGTGACTGTTGATGCTTGATACCAGCAATGAGCATTCTGACAGGGGTGATTAGCTTAGCAACAAGCAGTCAGACAGGGGTGATTTGCTTAGCAACGAGCAGTCAGACAGGGGTGATTTGCTTAGCAACGAGCAGTCAGACAGGGGTGATTTGCTTAGCAACGAGCAGTCAGACAGGGGTGATTAGCTTAGCAACGAGCAGTCATACAGGGGTGATTAGCTTAGCAACGAGCATTCTGACAGGGGTGATTAGCTTAGCAACAAGCAGTCAGACAGGGGTGATTAGCTTAGCAACGAGCAGTCAGACAGGGGTGATTAGCTTAGCAACGAGCATTCTGACAGGGGTGATTAGCTTAGCAACGAGCAGTCAGACAGGGGTGATTAGCTTAGCAACGAGCATTCTGACAGGGGTGATTAGCTTAGCAACGAGCAGTCAGACAGGGGTGATTAGCTTAGCAACGAGCATTCTGACAGGGGTGATTAGCTTAGCAACGAGCAGTCAGACAGGGGTGATTAGCTTAGCAACGAGCATTCTGACAGGGGTGATTAGCTTAGCAACACACAATCAGGTTTAAGTCATTGAACTCTGAACTCTGCCTTAAACTGTCTGCTGTAGTGTTGTTCTTCATTCCAAGGAACTCCTTTAATGGTCAACCACAACGAACCTATCAGGATCCTCCTTTAATGGTCAGCTCCTATCAACCTATCAGGATCCTCCTTTAATAGTCAGCTCCTATCAACCTATCAGGATCCTCCTTTAATAGTCAGCTCCTATCAACCTATCAGGATCCTCCTTTAATAGTCAGCTCCTATCAACCTATCAGGATCCTCCTTTAATAGTCAGCTCCTATCAACCTATCAGGATCCTCCTTTAATAGTCAGCTCCTATCAACCTATCAGGATCCTCCTTTAATAGTCAGCTCCTATCAACCTATCAGGATCCTCCTTTAATAGTCAGCTCCTATCAACCTATCAGGATCCTCCTTTAATGGTCAGCTCCTATCAACCTATCAGGATCCTCCTTTAATAGTCAGCTCCTATCAACCTATCAGGATCCTCCTTTAATGGTCAGCTCCTATCAACCTATCAGGATCCTCCTTTAATAGTCAGCTCCTATCAACCTATCAGGATCCTCCTTTAATAGTCAGCTCCTATCAACCTATCAGGATCCTCCTTTAATAGTCAGCTCCTATCAACCTATCAGGATCCTCCTTTAATAGTCAGCTCCTATCAACCTATCAGGATCCTCCTTTAATAGTCAGCTCCTATCAACCTATCAGGATCCTCCTTTAATAGTCAGCTCCTATCAACCTATCAGGATCCTCCTTTAATGGTCAGCTCCTATCAACCTATCAGGATCCTCCTTTAATGGTCAGCTCCTATCAACCTATCAGGATCCTCCTTTAATGGTCAGCTCCTATCAACCTATCAGGATCCTCCTTTAATAGTCAGCTCCTATCAACCTATCAGGATCCTCCTTTAATAGTCAGCTCCTATCAACCTATCAGGATCCTCCTTTAACTTCATTGGGACAGGGGGGCAGTGTTGAGTAGCTTGGATAACAAGGTGCCCAGAGTAAACGGCCTGCTACTCAGGCCCAAAATCTAGATTTGGATAGAAAACACTCTGAAGTTTCTAAAACTGTTTGAATGATGTCTGTGAGTATAACAGAACTCATATGGCAGGCGAAAACCTGAGAGAAACCCAACCAGGAAGTGGGACATCCTGAGGTTTGTAGTTTTTCAAGTCATTGCCTATCGAATATACAGTGTCTATAGGATGCATGGGCCCTGCTCCACAGTAGTGTACTATGTAGGGAATAGGGTGCCAGAGTCCTACTGACCCTGTTCAACAGTAGTGTACTATGTAGGGAATAGGGTGCCAGAGTCCTACTGACCCTGCTTCACAGTAGTGTACTATGTAGGGAATAGGGTGCCAGAGTCCTACTGACCCTGCTCCACAGTAGTGTACTATGTAGGGAATAGGGTGCCAGAGTCCTACTGACCCTGTTCAACAGTAGTGTACTATGTAGGGAATAGGGTGCCAGAGTCCTACTGACCCTGCTTCACAGTAGTGTACTATGTAGGGAATAGGGTGCCAGAGTCCTACTGACCCTGCTCCACAGTAGTGTACTATGTAGGGAATAGGGTGCCAGAGTCCTACTGACCCTGCTCAACAGTAGTGTACTATGTAGGGAATAGGGTGCCAGAGTCCTACTGACCCTGCTCAACAGTAGTGTACTATGTAGGGAATAGGGTGCCAGAGTCCTACTGACCCTGCTCAACAGAAGTGTACTATGTAGGGAATAGGGTGCCATGTTGTCTGAGAGCAGTGGTAAATAATGAATCCATTAACATAATCATCTAGCACATGAGTAACCATCAACCCCTCGTCTCGCCAGGCCGCTCCGTCTCAAGCTCTGTGACCTTCACAGAGAACATTCATCTGATGACATCATCACCTAGGGGTCGGAGGTCAGAGCTGGTTACGATGCTGTTTTATTATGCGGTATCTATGAGGTCAGAGATGTTATGATGACCAGAGTAGAAGAAGGTTGGTTGTATTGGACTTGAACATGGGCCCTGGTCAACAGTAGTGCACTATATAGGGAATGGGGCTCTGTCTATAGTAGTGCACTATATAGGGAATGGGGCTCTGTCTATAGTAGTGCACTATATAGGGAATAGGGCCCTGGTCAACAGTACTGCACTATATAGGGAATGGGGCTCTGTCTATAGTAGTGCACTATATAGGGAATAGGGCCCTGGTCAACAGTACTGCACTATATAGGGAATAGGGCTCTGTCTATAGTAGTGCACTATATAGGGAATAGGGTCCTAGTCTAAAGTAGTGTACTATATAGGGAATAGGGCTCTGGTCTAAAGTAGTACCACTATATAGGAAATAGGGCTCTGGTCTAAAGTAATGCACTATATAGGGAATAGGGTGCCCACCTCCTCCCCCTTCTCTCTGTGTTCAGATCAGCCAGTTTGTTATCATGCTGCTGACTCACCATGTGGCCACGGGGCAGTATGGCAGTACGCTCACCATCCAACTCACCATGTGGCCACGGGGCAGTATGGCAGTACGCTCACCATCCAACTCACCATGTGGCCACGGGGCAGTATGGCAGTACGCTCACCATCCAACTCACCATGTGGCCACGGGGCAGTATGGCAGTACGCTCACCATCCAACTCACCATGTGGCCACGGGGCAGTATGGCGGTACGCTCACCATCCAACTCACCATGTGGCCACGGGGCAGTATGGCAGTACGCTCACCATCCAACTCACCATGTGGCCACGGGGCAGTATGGCAGTACGCTCACCATCCAACTCACCATGTGGCCACGGGGCAGTATGGCAGTACGCTCACCATCCAACTCACCATGTGGCCACGGGGCAGTATGGCAGTACGCTCACCATCCAACTCACCATGTGGCCACGGGGCAGTATGGCAGTACGCTCACCATCCAACTCACCATGTGGCCACGGGGCAGTATGGCAGTACGCTCACCATCCAACTCACCATGTGGCCACGGGGCAGTATGGCGGTACGCTCACCATCCAACTCACCATGTGGCCACGGGGCAGTATGGCGGTACGCTCACCATCCAACTCACCATGTGGCCACGGGGCAGTATGGCAGTACGCTCACCATCCAACTCACCATGTGGCCACGGGGCAGTATGGCAGTACGCTCACCATCCAACTCACCATGTGGCCACGGGGCAGTATGGCAGTACGCTCACCATCCAACTCACCATGTGGCCACGGGGCAGTATGGCAGTACGCTCACCATCCAACTCACCATGTGGCCACGGGGCAGTATGGCAGTACGCTCACCATCCAACTCACCATGTGGCCACGGGGCAGTATGGCAGTACGCTCACCATCCAACTCACCATGTGGCCACGGGGCAGTATGGCAGTACGCTCACCATCCAACTCACCATGTGGCCACGGGGCAGTATGGCAGTACGCTCACCATCCAACTCACCATGTGGCCACGGGGCAGTATGGCAGTACGCTCACCATCCAACTCACCGTGTGGCCACGGGGCAGTATGGCAGTACGCTCACCATCCAACTCACCGTGTGGCCACGGGGCAGTATGGCAGTACGCTCACCATCCAACTCACCATGTGGCCACGGGGCAGTATGGCAGTACGCTCACCATCCAACTCACCATGTGGCCACGGGGCAGTATGGCAGTACGCTCACCATCCAACTCACCATGTGGCCACGGGGCAGTATGGCAGTACGCTCACCATCCAACTCACCATGTGGCCACGGGGCAGTATGGCAGTACGCTCACCATCCAACTCACCATGTGGCCACGGGGCAGTATGGCAGTACGCTCACCATCCAACTCACCATGTGGCCACGGGGCAGTATGGCAGTACGCTCACCATCCAACTCACCATGTGGCCACGGGGCAGTATGGCGGTACGCTCACCATCCAACTCACCATGTGGCCACGGGGCAGTATGGCGGCACGCTCACCATCCAACTCACCATGTGGCCACGGGGCAGTATGGCAGTACGCTCACCATCCAACTCACCATGTGGCCACGGGGCAGTATGGCAGTACGCTCACCATCCAACTCACCATGTGGCCACGGGGCAGTATGGCAGTACGCTCACCATCCAACTCACCATGTGGCCACGGGGCAGTATGGCAGTACGCTCACCATCCAACTCACCATGTGGCCACGGGGCAGTATGGCAGTACGCTCACCATCCAACTCACCATGTGGCCACGGGGCAGTATGGCAGTACGCTCACCATCCAACTCACCGTGTGGCCACGGGGCAGTATGGCAGTACGCTCACCATCCAACTCACCATGTGGCCACGGGGCAGTATGGCAGTACGCTCACCATCCAACTCACCATGTGGCCACGGGGCAGTATGGCAGTACGCTCACCATCCAACTCACCGTGTGGCCACGGGGCAGTATGGCAGTACGCTCACCATCCAACTCACCGTGTGGCCACGGGGCAGTATGGCAGTACGCTCACCATCCAACTCACCATGTGGCCACGGGGCAGTATGGCAGTACGCTCACCATCCAACTCACCATGTGGCCACGGGGCAGTATGGCAGTACGCTCACCATCCAACTCACCATGTGGCCACGGGGCAGTATGGCAGTACGCTCACCATCCAACTCACCATGTGGCCACGGGGCAGTATGGCAGTACGCTCACCATCCAACTCACCATGTGGCCACGGGGCAGTATGGCAGAGTGAAGGATCATAACACACACTAGGATGAAAAACATACTGCAGGGAACCACACGCCAGATAGAGGGATCCTACTGGATCTCAGGTTGAAAACATACAGCAGGGGACCACACGCCAGATAGAGGGATCCTACTGGATCTCAGGTTGAAAACATACAGCAGGGGACCACACGCCAGATCAAATCAAATCAAATCAAATTTATTTATATAGCCCTTCGTACATCAGCTGATATCTCAAAGTGCTGTACAGAAACCCAGCCTAAAACCCCAAACAGCAAGCAATGCAGGTGTAGAAGCACGGTGGCTAGGAAAAACTCCCTAGAAAAGCCAAAACCTAGGAAGAAACCTAGAGAGGAACCAGGCTATGTGGGGTGGCCAGTCCTCTTCTGGCTGTGCCGGGTAGAGATTATAACAGAACATGGCCAAGATGTTCAAATGTTCATAAATGACCAGCATGGTCGAATAATAATAAGGCAGAACAGTTGAAACTGGAGCAGCAGCACGGCCAGGTGGACTGGGGACAGCAAGGAGTCATCATGTCAAGTAGTCCTGGGGCATGGTCCTAGGGCTCAGGTCAGTTGAAACTGGAGCAGCAGCACGGCCAGGTGGACTGGGGACAGCAAGGAGTCATCATGTCAGGTAGTCCTGGGGCATGGTCCTAGGGCTCAGGTCCTCCGAGAGAGAGAAGGAGAGAATTAGAGAACGCACACTTAGATTCACACAGGACACCGAATTGGACAGGAGAAGTACTCCAGATATAACAAACTGACCCCAGCCCCCGACACATAAACTACTGCAGCATAAATACTGGAGGCTGAGACAGGAGGGGTCAGGAGACACTGTGGCCCCACCCGAGGACACCCCCGGACAGGGCCAAACAGGAAGGATATAACCCCACCCACTTTGCCAAAGCACAGCCCCCACACCACTGGAGGGATATCTTCAACCACCAACTTACCATCCTGAGACAAAGCTGAGTATAGCCCGCAAAGATCTCCGCCACGGCACAACCCAAGGGGGGGCGCCAACCCAGACAGGATGACCACATCAGTGAATCAACTCACTCAGGTGACGCACCCCCTCCAGGGACGGCATGAGAGAGCCCCAGCAAGCCAGTGACTCAGCCCCTGTAATAGGGTTAGAGGCAGAGAATCCCAGTGGAAAGAGGGGAACCGGCCAGGCAGAGACAGCAAGGGTGGTTCGTTGCTCCAGAGCCTTTCCGTTCACCTTCCCACTCCTGGGCCAGACTACACTCAATCATATGACCCACTGAAGAGATGAGTCTTCAGTAAAGACTTAAAGGTTGAGACCAAGTTTGCGTCTCTGACATGGGTAGGCAGACCGTTCCATAAAAATGGAGCTCTATAGGAGAAAGCCCTGCCTCCAGCTGTTTGCTTAGAAATTCTAGGGACAATTAGGAGGCCTGCGTCTTGTGACCGTAGCGTACGTGTAGGTATGTACGGCAGGACCAAATCAGAGAGATAGGTAGGAGCAAGCCCATGCAATGCTTTGTAGGTTAGCAGTAAAACCTTGAAATCAGCCCTTGCTTTGACAGGAAGCCAGTGTAGGGAGGCTAGCACTGGAGTAATATGATCAAATTTTTGGTTCTAGTCAGGATTCTAGCAGCCGTATTTAGCACTAACTGAAGTTTATTTAGTGCTTTATCCGGGTAGCCGGAAAGTAGAGCATTGCAGTAGTCTAACCTAGAAGTGACAAAAGCATGGATTAATTTTTCTGCATCATTTTTGGACAGAAAGTTTCTGATTTTTGCAATGTTACGTAGATGGAAAAAAGCTGTCCTTGAAATGGTCTTGATATGTTCTTCAAAAGAGAGATCAGGGTCCAGAGTAACGCCGAGGTCCTTCACAGTTTTATTTGAGATGACTGTACAACCATTAAGATTAATTGTCAGATTCAACAGAAGATCTCTTTGTTTCTTGGGACCTAGAACAAGCATCTCTGTTTTATCCGAGTTTAAAAGTAGAAAGTTTGCTGCCATCCACTTCCTTATGTCTGAAACACATGCTTCTAGCGAGGGCAATTTTGGGGCTTCACCATGTTTCATTGAAATGTACAGCTGTGTATCATCCGCATAGCAGTGAAAGTTAACATTATGTTTTCGAATAACATCCCCAAGAGGTAAAATATATAGTGAAAACAACAGCGGTCCTAAAACGGAACCTTGAGGAACACCGAAATTTACAGTTGATTTGTCAGAGGACAAACCATCCACAGAGACAAACTGATATCTTTCCGACAGATAAGATCTAAACCAGGCCAGAACTTGTCCGTGTAGACCAATTTGGGTTTCCAATCTCTCCAAAAGAATGTGGTGATCGATGGTATCAAAAGCAGCACTAAGGTCTAGGAGCACGAGGACAGATGCAGAGCCTCGGTCCGATGCCATTAAAATGTCATTTACCACCTTCACAAGTGCCGTCTCAGTGCTATGATGGGGTCTAAAACCAGACTGAAGCATTTCATATACATTGTTTGTCTTCAGGAAGGCAGTGAGTTGCTGAGCAACAGCCTTTTCTAAGATTTTTGAGAGGAATGGAAGATTCGATATAGGCCGATAGTTTTTTATATTTTCTGGGTCAAGGTTTGGCTTTTTCAAGAGAGGCTTTATTACTGCCACTTTTAGTGAGTTTGGTACACATCCGGTGGATAGAGAGCCGTTTATTATGTTCAACATAGGAGGGCCAAGCACAGGAAGCAGCTCTTTCAGTAGTTTAGTTGGAATAGGGTCCAGTAAGCAGCTTGAAGGTTTAGAGGCCATGATTATTTTCATCATTGTGTCAAGAGATATAGTACTAAAACACTTGAGCGTCTCTCTTGATCCTAGGTCCACGCAGAGTTGTGCAGACTCAGGACAACTGAGCTTTGAAGGAATACGCAGATTTAAAGAGGAGTCTGTAATTTGCTTTCTAATAATCATAATTTTTTCCTCAAAGAAGTTCATGAATTTATCACTGCTAAAGTGAAAGTCATCCTCTCTTGGGGAATGCTGCTTTTTAGTTAGCTTTGCGACCGTATCAAAAAGGAATTTTGGATTGTTCTTATTGTCCTCAATTAAGTTAGAAAAATAGGATGATCGAGCAGCAGTAAGGGCTCTTCGGTACTGCACGGTACTGTCTTTCCAAGCTAGACGGAAGACTTCCAGTTTGGTGTGGCGCCATTTCCGTTCCAATTTTCTGGAAGCTTGCTTCAGAGCTCGGGTATTTTCTGTGTACCAGGGAGCTAGTTTCTTATGAGAAATGTTTTTAGTTTTTAGGGGTGCAACTGCATCTAGGGTATTGCGCAAGGTTAAATTGAGTTCCTCAGTTAGGTGGTTAACTGATTTTTGTCCTCTGGTGTCATTGGGTAGACAGAGGGAATCTGGAAGGACATCAAGGAATCTTTGTGTTGTCTGTGAATTTATAGCACGACTTTTGATGTTCCTTGGTTGGGGTCTGAGCAGATTATTTGTTGCAATTGCAAACGTAATAAAATGGTGGTCCGATAGTCCTGGATTATGAGGAAAAACATTAAGATCCACAACATTTATTCCATGGGACAAAACTAGGTCCAGCGTATGACTGTGACAGTGAGTGGGTCCAGAGACATGTTGGACAAAACCCACTGAGTCGATGATGGCTCCGAAAGCCTTTTGGAGTGGGTCTGTGGACTTTTCCATGTGAATATCTGCTATGACTACAAGGTCCGATAGGAATTCAGGGAACTCAGTGAGGAACGCTGTATATGACCCAGGAGGCCTGTAAACAGTAGCCATAAAAAGTGATTGAGTAGGCTGCATAGATTTCATGACTAGAAGCTCAAAAGACGAAAACGTCATTTTTTTTTTTGTAAATTGAAATTTGCTATCGTAAATGTTAGCAACACCTCCGCCTTTGCGGGATGCACGGGGGATATGGTCACTAGTGTAGCCAGGAGGTGAGGCCTCATTTAACACAGTAAATTCATCAGGCTTAAGCCATGTTTCAGTCAGGCCAATCACATCAAGATTATGATCAGTGATTAGTTCATTGACTATAATTGCCTTTGAAGTAAGGGATCTAACATTAAGTAGCCCTATTTTGAGATGTGAGGTATCATGATCTCTTTCAATAATGACAGGAATGGAGGTGGTCTTTATCCTAGTGAGATTGCTAAGGCGAACACCGCCATGTTTAGTTTTGCGCAACCTAGGTCGAGGCACAGACACGGTCTCAATGGTGATAGCTGAGCTGACTACACTGACTATGCTAGTGGCAGACTCCACTATGCTGGCAGGCTGGCTAACAGCCTGCTGCCTGGCCTGCACCCTATTTCATTGTGGAGCTAGAGGAGTTAGAGCCCTGTCTATGTTGGTAGATAAGATGAGAGCACCCCTCCAGCTTGGATGGAGTCCGTCACTCCTCAGCAGGTCAGGCTTGGTCCTGTTTGTGGGTGAGTCCCAAAAAGAGGGCCAATTATCTACAAATTCTAACTTTTCGGAGGGGCAGAAAACAGTTTTCAACCAGCGATTGAGTTGTGAGACTCTGCTGTAGAGCTCATCACTCCCCCTAACTGGGAGGGGGCCAGAGACAATTACTCGATGCCGACACATCTTTCTAGCTGATTTACACGCAGAAGCTATGTTGCGCTTGGTGATCTCTGACTGTTTCATCCTAACATCGTTGGTGCCGACGTGGATAACAATATCTCTATACTCTCTACACTCGCCAGTTTTAGCTTTAGCCAGCACCATCTTCAGATTAGCCTTAACGTCGGTAGCCCTGCCCCCGGTAAACAGTGTATGATCGCTGGATGATTCGTTTTAAGTCTAATACTGCGGGTAATGGAGTCGCCAATGACTAGAGTTTTCAATTTGTCAGAGCTAATGGTGGGAAGCTTCGGCGTCTCAGACCCCGTAACGGGAGGAGTATAGACCAGAGAAGGCTCGGCCTCTGACTCCGACTCGCTGCTTAATGGGGAAAACCGGTTGAAAGTTTCTGTCGGCTGAATGAGCGACACCGGTTGAGCGTTCCTACAGCATTTCCTTCCAGAAACCGTGAGAAAGTTGTCCGGCTGCGGGGACTGTGCCAGGGGATTTATACTACTATCTGTACTTGCTGGTGGCACAGACGCTGTTTCATCCTTTCCTACACTGAAATTACCCTGCCTAACGATTGCGTCTGAAGCCGGGCTTGTAGCACAGCTATCCTCGCCGTAAGGCGAGTACAGCGACTGCAATTAGAAGGCATCATGTTAATGTTACTACTTAGCTTCGGGTGTTGGAGGTCCTGACGAATCGTGTCCAGATAAAGCGTCCGGAGTGAAAAAGTTGTGGGTGGAAAAAAAAAAATATATATATATGTGTGTGTGTGTATAACAACAGTAATTAAAAAGTAAAAACCGTAAAATTGTCAGGTAGCAAAATAGGTTGGCAACAAAACGCACAGATAGAGGGATCCTACTGGATCTCAGGTTGAAAACATACTGCAGGGGACCACACGCCAGATAGAGGGATTCTACTGGATCTCAGGTTGAAAACATACAGCAGGGAACCACACGCCAGAGAGAGGGATCCTACTGGATCTCAGGTTGAAAACATACAGCAGGGAACCACACGCCAGAGAGAGGGATCCTACTGGATCTCAGGTTGAAAACATACAGCAGGGGACCACACGCCAGATAGAGGGATCCTACTGGATCTCAGGTTGAAAACATACAGCAGGGAACCACACGCCAGAGAGAGGGATCCTACTGGATCTCAGGTTGAAAACATACAGCAGGGGACCACACGCCAGAGAGAGGGATTTTACAGTACTGCACCACACAGTATACAGTATACAGTACAGTACTACACAGTATACAGCACTACACAGTATACAGTACAGTACTACACAGTATAGAGTACTACACAGTATACAGTACAGTACTACACAGTATACAGCACTACACAGTATACAGTACAATACTACACAGTATAGAGTACTACACAGTATACTGTACAGTACTGCACTACACAGTATACAGTATACAGTACTACACAGTATACAGTACAGTACTGCACTACACAGTATACAGTATACAGTACAGTACTACACAGTATACAGTACTACACAGTATACAGTATACAGTACTGCACCACACAGTATACAGTACTACACAGTATACAGCACTACACAGTATACAGTACAGTACTACACAGTATAGAGTACTACACAGTATACTGTACAGTACTGCACTACACAGTATACAGTATACAGTACTACACAGTATACAGTACAGTACTGCACTACACAGTATACAGTATACAGTACAGTACTACACAGTATACAGTACTACACAGTATACAGTATACAGTACTGCACCACACAGTATACAGTACTACACAGTATACAGTATACAGTACAGTACTACACAGTATACAGTACAGTACTGCACCACACAGTATACAGTACAGTACTACACCACACAGTATACAGTATACAGTACAGTACTACACAGTATACCGTACTACACAGTATACAGTATACAGTACAGTACTACACAGTATACAGTACAGTACTGCACCACACAGTATACAGTACAGTACTACACCACACAGTATACAGTATACAGTACTACACCACACAGTATACAGTACAGTACTGCACCACACAGTATACAGTATACAGTACTACACTACACAGTATACAGTACAGTACTGCACCACACAGTATACAGTACAGTACTACACTACACAGTATACAGTATACAGTACTACACCACACAGTATACAGTGTAGAGTACTACACCAGACAGTATACAGTACAGTACTACACCACACAGTATACAGTACAGTACTACACCACACAGCATACAGTATACAGTACTACACCACACAGTATACAGTACTGCACCACACAGTATACAGTACAGTACTACACCGTATACAGTATACAGTACTACACCAAACAGTATACAGTACAGTACTGCACTACACAGTATACAGTACAGTACTACACAGTATACAGTACAGTACTACACTACACAGTATACAGTACTGCACCACACAGTATACAGTACAGTACTACACAGTATATAGTACAGTACTACACAGTATACAGTACTACACTACACTACACAGTATACAGTACTGCACCACACAGTATACAGTACAGTACTACACAGTATATAGTACAGTACTACACAGTATACAGTACTACACTACACAGTATACAGTAATGACTTAAATGTAAAATGTAAATGTACTACACCACACAGTATACAGTACAGTACTGCACTACACAGTATACAGTATACAGTACTACACCACACAGTATACAGTATACAGTACTACACCACACAGTATGACACTCTAAACGGCACCCTATTCCCTAGGACACCCTAAATGGCACCCTAAATGGCACCCTAAATGGCACGCTAAATGGCACCCTAAACGGCACCCTAAACGGCACCCTATTCCCTATTACACCCTAAATGGCACCCTAAATGGCACCCTAAATGGCACCCTAAATGGCACCCTAAATGGCACCCTATTCCCTATTACACCCTAAATGGCACCCTAAATGGCACCCTATTCCCTATTACACCCTAAATGGCACCCTAAATGGCACCCTATTCCCTATTACACCCTAAATGGCACCCTAAATGGCACCCTATTCCCTATTACACCCTAAATGGCACCCTAAATGGCACCCTATTCCCTATTACACCCTAAATGGCACCCTAAATGGCACCCTATTCCCTATTACACCCTAAATGGCACCCTAAATGGCACCCTATTCCCTATTACACCCTAAATGGCACCCTATTCCCTATGACACCCTAAATGGCACCCTATTCCCTATGACACCCTAAATGGCACCCTAAATGGCACCCTATTCCCTATGACACCCTAAATGGCACGCTAAATGGCACCCTATTCCCTATGACACCCTAAATGGCACCCTAAATGGCACCCTATTCCCTATGACACCCTAAATGGCACGCTAAATGGCACCCTAAATGGCACCCTATTCCCTATGACACCCTAAATGGCACCCTAAATGGCACCCTATTCCCTATTACACCCTAAATGGCACCCTAAATGGCACCCTATTCCCTATTACACCCTAAATGGCACCCTATTCCCTATTACACCCTAAATGGCACCCTATTCCCTATTACACCCTAAATGGCACCCTAAATGGCACCCTATTCCCTATTACACCCTAAATGGCACCCTAAATGGCACCCTATTCCCTATTACACCCTAAATGGCACCCTAAATGGCACCCTATTCCCTATGACACCCTAAATGGCACCCTAAATGGCACCCTATTCCCTATATTCCAATAGGGCTCTTGTCTAAAGTAGTGTACTATATAGGGAATAGAGTGCCATTTGGGATGCATATGTCCACTTCAGCTTTAATTGTATCCAAGATAAACAGACTTGCCAGGTGCTGTTTCTCCTGTCTCTGTTTGTTTAGAGATCTGCTAGATGAGAGAAGGCATTTAACTGTATCAGAGATAAACAGACTAGCTAGGTGCTGTTTCTCCTGTCTGTTTGTTTAGAGATCTGCTAGATGAGAGAAGGCATTTAACTGTATCAGAGATAAACAGACTAGCTAGGTGCTGTTTCTCCTGTCTGTTTGTTTAGAGATCTGCTTGATGAGAGAAGGCATTTAACTGTATCAGAGATAAACAGACTAGCTAGGTGCTGTTTCTCCTGTCTCTGTTTGTTTAGAGATCTGCTTGATGAGAGAAGGCATTTAACTGTATCAGAGATAAACAGACTAGCTAGGTGCTGTTTCTCCTGTCTCTGTTTGTTTAGAGATCTGCTTGATGAGAGAAGGCATTTAACTGTATCAGAGATAAACAGACTAGCTAGGTGCTGTTTCTCCTGTCTCTGTTTGTTTAGAGATCTGCTAGATGAGAGAAGGCATTTAACTGTATCAGAGATAAACAGACTAGCTAGGTGCTGTTTCTCCTGTCTCTGTTTGTTTAGAGATCTGCTAGATGAGAAAAGGCATTGACAAAGACGGACAGGAAGTGAACGGTTGTCTCTCGTAATGCCACAGTCGCCTTGGAAGTAGATACTGGATGCATCCCAAGGCAGCAGCTACTCTTCCTGGGGTCCAGCGAAATTAAGGCAGTTTATACCATTTTTAAAGACATTAGAATACATTCACAAACTGTGTGCCCTCAGGCCCCTCCTCCACCACTACCACATATCTACAACACACTGTGTGCCCTCAGGCCCCTACTCCACCACTACCACATATCTACAACACACTGTGTGCCCTCAGGCCCCTACTCCACCACTACCACATATCTACAACACACTGTGTGCCCTCAGGCCCCTCCTCCACCACTACCACATATCTACAACACACTGTGTGCCCTCAGGCCCCTACTCCACCACTACCACATATCTACAACACACTGTGTGCCCTCAGGCCCCTCCTCCACCACTACCACATATCTACAACACACTGTGTGCCCTCAGGCCCCTACTCCACCACTACCACATATCTACAACACACTGTGTGCCCTCAGGCCCCTCCTCCACCACTACCACATATCTACAACACACTGTGTGCCCTCAGGCCCCTACTCCACCACTACCACATATCTACAACACACTGTGTGCCCTCAGGCCCCTCCTCCACCACTACCACATATCTACAACACACTGTGTGTCCTCAGGCTCCCACTCCACCACTACCACATATCTACAACACACTGTGTGTCCTCTGGCCCCTACTCCACCACTACCACATATCTACAACACACTGTGTGCCCTCAGGCCCCTACTCCACCACTAACACATATCTACAACACACTGTGTGCCCTCAGGCTCCCACTCCACCACTACCACATATCTACAACACACTGTGTGTCCTCAGGCCCCTACTCCACCACTACCACATATCTACAACACACTGTGTGCCCTCAGGCCCCTACTCCACCACTACCACATATCTACAACACACTGTGTGCCCTCAGGCTCCCACTCCACCACTACCACATATCTACAACACACTGTGTGTCCTCAGGCCCCTACAGTCCCCCCTCAGGCCCCTACAGTCCCCCCTCAGGCCCCTACTCCACAACTACCACATATCTACAACACACTGTGTGCCCTCAGGCCCCTACTCCACAACTACCACATATCTACAACACACTGTGTGTCCTCAGGCCCCTCCTCCACCACTACCACATATCTACAACACACTGTGTGTCCTCAGGCCCCTCCTCCACCACTACCACATATCTACAACACAGTGTGTGTGTGTGTGTGTGTGTGTGTGTGTGTGTGTGTGTGTGTGTGTGTGTGTGTGTGTGTGTGTGTGTGTGTGTGTGTGTGTGTGTGTGTGTGTGTGTGTGTGTGTGTGTGTGTTCCATGTAGTCATGGCTCTATGTAGTACTGTGGAATAGAGTTCCATGTAGTCATGGTTTTATGTAGTACTGTGGAATAGAGTTCCATGTAGGCATGGCTCTATGTCGTACTGTGGAATAGAGTTCCATGTAGTCATGTCTCTATGTGGTACTGTGGAATAGAGTTCCATGTAGTCATGGCTCTATGTGGTACTGTGGAATAGAGTTCCATGTGGTCATGGCTCTATGTGGTACTGTGGAATAGAGTTCCATGTAGTCATGTCTCTATGTAGTACTGTGGAATAGAGTTCCATGTAGTCATGGCTCTATGTAGTACTGTGGAATAGAGTTCCATGTAGTCATGGCTCTATGTAGTACTGTGGAATAGAGTTCCATGTAGTCATGGCTCTATGTAGTACTGTGGAATAGAGTTCCATGTAGTCATGGCTCTATGTAGTACTGTGGAATAGAGTTCCATGTAGTCATGGCGCTATGTAGTACTGTGGAATAGAGTTCCATGTAGTCATGGCTCTATGTAGTACTGTGGAATAGAGTTCCATGTAGTCATGTCTCTATGTGGTACTGTGGAATAGAGTTCCATGTAGTCATGTCTCTATGTAGTACTGTGGAATAGAGTTCCATGTAGTCAAGGCTCTATGTAGTACTGTGGAATAGAGTTCCATGTAGTCATGGCTCTATGTAGTACTGTGGAATAGAGTTCCATGTAGTCATGGCTCTATGTAGTACTGTGGAATAGAGTTCCATGTAGTCATGGCTCTATGTAGTACTGTGGAATAGAGTTCCATGTAGTCATGTCTCTATGTGGTACTGTGGAATAGAGTTCCATGTAGTCATGTCTCTATGTAGTACTGTGGAATAGAGTTCCATGTAGTCAAGGCTCTATGTAGTACTGTGGAATAGAGTTCCATGTAGTCATGGCTCTATGTAGTACTGTGGAATAGAGTTCCATGTAGTCATGGCTCTATGTAGTACTGTGGAATAGAGTTCCATGTAGTCATGGCTCTATGTAGTACTGTGGAATAGAGTTCCATGTAGTCATGGCTCTATGTAGTACTGTGGAATAGAGTTCCATGTAGTCATGGCTCTATGTAGTACTGTGGAATAGAGTTCCATGTAGTCATGGCTCTATGTAGTACTGTGGAATAGAGTTCCATGTAGTCATGGCTCTATGTAGTACTGTGGAATAGAGTTCCATGTAGTCATGGCTTTATGTAGTACTGTGGAATAGAGTTCCATGTAGTCATGGCTCTATGTGGTACTGTGGAATAGAGTTCCATGTAGTCATGGCTCTATGTAGTACTGTGGAATAGAGTTCCATGTAGTCATGTCTCTATGTAGTACTGTGGAATAGAGTTCCATGTAGTCATGGCCCTATGTAGTACTGTGGAATAGAGTTCCATGTAGTCATGGCTCTATGTAGTACTGTGGAATAGAGTTCCATGTAGTCATGGCTCTATGTAGTACTGTGGAATAGAGTTCCATGTAGTCATGGCTCTATGTAGTACTGTGCACCTCCCATAGTCTGTTCTGGACTTGGGGACTGCGAAGAGAACTCTGGTGGCATGTCTTGTGGGTTATGCATGGGTGTCTGAGCTGTGTGCCAGTAGTTCAAACAGACGGCTGTGTGCCAGTAGTTTAGACTGACAGCTCGGTGAATTCAACATGTCAATACCTCTCATAAATAAAGTAGTGATGAAGTCAATCTCTCCTCCACTTTGAGCCAGGAGAGAGTGACATGCATATTATTAATATTAGCTCTCTGTGTACATTCAATGGGCCGTGCTGCCCTGTTCTGAGCCAAATGTAATTTTCTGAAGTCCTTTGTGGCACCTGACCACATGACTGAACAGTAGTCCAGGTGTGACAAACCTAGGGCCTGTAGGACCTGACTTGTTGATAGTGTTGTTAAGAAGGTAGAAACTAGGGCCTGTAGGACCTGCCTTGTTGATAGTGTTGTTAAGAAGGTAGAAACTAGGGCCTGTAGGACCTGCCTTGTTGATAGTGTTGTTAAGAAGGTAGAAACTAGGGCCTGTAGGACCTGCCTTGTTGATAGTGTTGTTAAAGTAGAAACTAGGGCCTGTAGGACCTGCCTTGTTGATAGTGCTGTTAAGAAGGTAGAAACTAGGGCCTGTAGGACCTGCCTTGTTGATAGTGTTGTTAAAGTAGAAACTAGGGCCTGAAGGATCTGCCTTGTTGATAGTGTTGTTAAGAAGGTAGAAACTAGGGCCTGTAGGACCTGCCTTGTTGATAGTGTTGTTAAGAAGGTAGAAACTAGGGCCTGTAGGACCTGCCTTGTTGATAGTGTTGTTAAGGTAGAAACTAGGGCCTGTAGGACCTGCCTTGTTGATAGTGTTGTTAAGAAGGTAGAAACTAGGGCCTGTAAGACCTGCCTTGTTGATAGTGTTGTTAAGAAGGTAGAAACTAGGGCCTGTAGAACCTGCCTTGCCTTGTGAGCAGTGATTTATGATGGACAGACTTCTCCCCATCTTAGCTATATGTTTTGACCATCAAAGTTTACAATACAGAGTTACTCCAAGCAGTTTAGTCTCCTCAACTTGCTCAATTTCCACATGATTTATTAGAATATTTAGATGAGGTTTGTGCTTTAGTGAATGATTTGTCCCAAATAAAATGCTTTTAGTTTTATAAATATTTAGGGCTAATTTATTCCTTGCCACCCACTCTGAAACTAACTGCAGCTCTTTGTTGAGTGTGGCAGTCATTTCAGTCTCTATAGTAGCTGATGTGTACAGTGTTGAGTCATCTGCATACATAGACACTCTGGCTTTACTCAAAGCCAGTGGCAATTCATTAGTCAAGATTGAACAAATTAATGAGCCTAAACAGCTTCCCTTTTTCCAATGCCTGATTCTACCTGGATGATGTTGGAGAGGCTTCCCTTCTAGAACACCCTCTGTGTTCTGTTACCTGGATTATGTTGGAGAGGCTTCCATTCTAGAACACCCTCTGTGTTCTGTTACCTGGATTATGTTGGAGAGGCTTCCATTCTAGAACACCCTCTGTGTTCTGTTACCTGGATTATGTTGGAGAGGCTTCCATTCTAGAACACCCTCTGTGTTCTGTTACCTGGATGATGTTGGAGAGGCTTCCATTCTAGAACACCCTCTGTGTTCTGTTACCTGGATGATGTTGGAGAGGCTTCCATTCTAGAACACCCTCTGTGTTCTGTTACCTGGATTATGTTGGAGAGGCTTCCATTCTAGAACACCCTCTGTGTTCTGTTACCTGGATTATGTTGGAGAGGCTTCCATTCTAGAACACCCTCTGTGTTCTGTTACCTGGATTATGTTGGAGAGGCTTCCCTTCTTGAACACCCTCTGTGTTCTGTTACCTGGATGATGTTGGAGAGGCTTCCATTCTAGAACACCCTCTGTGTTCTGTTACCTGGATGATGTTGGAGAGGCTTCCATTCTAGAACACCCTCTGTGTTCTGTTACCTGGATGATGTTGGAGAGGCTTCCATTCTAGAACTCCCTCTGTGTTCTGTTACCTGGATGATGTTGGAGAGGCTTCCATTCTAGAACACCCTCTGTGTTCTGTTACCTGGATTATGTTGGAGAGGCTTCCTTCTAGAACACCCTCTGTGTTCTGTTACCTGGATTATGTTTTAGAGGCTTCCATTCTAGAACTCCCTCTGTGTTCTGTTACCTGGATGATGTTGGAGAGGCTTCCATTCTAGAACACCCTCTGTGTTCTGTTACCTGGATTATGTTGGAGAGGCTTCCCTTCTAGAACACCCTCTGTGTTCTGTTACCTGGATTATGTTGGAGAGGCTTCCATTCTAGAACACCCTCTGTGTTCTGTTACCTGGATGATGTTGGAGAGGCTTCCATTCTAGAACACCCTCTGTGTTCTGTTACCTGGATGATGTTGGAGAGGCTTCCATTCTAGAACACCCTCTGTGTTCTGTTACCTGGATTATGTTGGAGAGGCTTCCATTCTAGAACACCCTCTGTGTTCTGTTACCTGGATGATGTTGGAGAGGCTTCCATTCTAGAACACCCTCTGTGTTCTGTTACCTGGATTATGTTGGAGAGGCTTCCATTCTAGAACACCCTCTGTGTTCTGTTACCTGGATTATGTTGGAGAGGCTTCCATTCTAGAACACCCGCTGTGTTCTGTTACCTGGATTATGTTGGAGAGGCTTCCATTCTAGAACACCCTCTGTGTTCTGTTACCTGGATTATGTTGGAGAGGCTTCCATTCTAGAACACCCTCTGTGTTTTGTTACCTGGATTATTTTGGAGAGTCTTCCATTCTAGAACACACTCTGTGTTCTGTTAGACAGGTAACTCTTCATCCACATTATAGCAGGGGGTGTAAAGCCATAACACATACGTTTTTCCAGCAGCAAACTATGATCGATAAATGTCAAAATTCCACACGGAAGTCTAACAGAACAGCCCCCACAAAAAAAAATATCATCAATTTCTCTCAGCCAATCATCAGTCATTTGTGTAAGTGCTGTGCTTGTTTGAATTACTGTAGAGCCCTACAGGTATTGGTCAGAAGAAGTGCACTGTGGGAATCTGTGCCATTTGGCTAGCATCCAGAGTGTAATTGTATCACTATGGAAATGGTTTGGCTTTGTCCACAAAATTACATTCGTCTCTAAAAATAAACAATAGTGATTCGTTGAATCTCAGCACTCTCATTGTAAAAGCTTGTATTGTTCAGTCCTGGTGAGAGAAATCACATGTGGAGATCTTGGTGCTTAGTCCCAAATGAAACCCTATTCCCTATATATAGTGCACTACTTTAGACCAGGAGCCCTGGGGCTATAAATAGGACCCATAAGGCTCGGGGTCAAAAGTAGTGCACTATATATAGGGAATAGGGCTCTGGTCTAAAGTAGTGCACTATATATAGGGAATAGGGCTCTGGTCTGAAGTAGTGCACTATATATAGGGAATATGGTTCTGGTCTAAAGTAGTGCACTAGATAGGGAATAGGGCTCTGGTCTATAGTAGTGTACTATATAGGGAATAGGATCCTGGTCTATAGTAGTGCACTAGATAGGGAATAGGGCCCTGGTCTAAAGTAGTGCACTATATAGGGAATAGGGCTCTGGTCTATAGTAGTGCACTACATAGGGAATAGGGCTCTGGTCTATAGTTGTGCACAATATAGGAAATAGGGCTCTGGTCTATAGTAGTGCACTATATAGAGAATAAGGTTCTGGTCTAAAGTAATGCATTATATAGGGAATAGGGCTCTGGTCTAAAGTAATGCACTAGTTAGGGAACGGGGTTCCATAGGGCCCTGGTCTAAAGTAGTGCACTACATAGGGAACGGGGTTCCATTGGGTCCTGTCTAAAGTAGTGCACTAGTTAGGGAACGGGGTTCCATAGGGCCCTGTCTAAAGTAGTGCACTAGATAGGGAACGGGGTTCCATAGGGCCCTGTCTAAAGTAGTGCACTAGATAGGGAACGGGGTTCCATAGGGCCCTGTCTAAAGTAGTGCACTAGATAGGGAACGGGGTTCCATAGGGCCCTGTCTAAAGTAGTGCACTAGATAGGGAACGGGGTTCCATAGGGCCCTGGTCTAAAGTAGTGCACTACATAGGGAACGGGGTTCCATTGGGTCCTGGTCTAAAGTAGTGCACTACATAGGGAACGGGGTTCCATTGGGTCCTGTCTAAAGTAGTGCACTAGATAGGGAACGGGGTTCCATAGGGCCCTGTCTAAAGTAGTGCACTAGATAGGGAACGGGGTTCCATAGGGCCCTGTCTAAAGTAGTGCACTAGATAGGGAACGGGGTTCCATAGGGCCCTGTCTAAAGTAGTGCACTAGATAGGGAACGGGGTTCCATAGGGCCCTGGTCTAAAGTAGTGCACTACATAGGGAACGGGGTTCCATTGGGTCCTGTCTAAAGTAGTGCACTAGTTAGGGAACGGGGTTCCATAGGGCCCTGTCTAAAGTAGTGCACTAGATAGGGAACGGGGTTCCATAGGGCCCTGTCTAAAGTAGTGCACTAGATAGGGAACGGGGTTCCATAGGGCCCTGTCTAAAGTAATGCACTAGATAGGGAACGGGGTTCCATAGGGCCCTGTCTAAAGTAGTGCACTAGATAGGGAACGGGGTTCCATGGGGCCCTGTCTGAAGTAGTGCACTAGATAGGGAATGGGGTTCCATAGGGCCCTGGTCTAAAGTAGTGCACTAGATAGGGAACGGGGTTCCATAGGGCCCTGTCTGAAGTAGTGCACTAGATAGGGAACGGGGTTCTATAGGGCCCTGGTCTAAAGTAGTGCACTAGATAGGGAACGGGGTTCCATGGGGCCCTGTCTGAAGTAGTGCACTAGATAGGGAACGGGGTTCCATTGGTCCCTGTCTGAAGTAATGCACTAGATAGGGAACGGGGTTCCATAGGGCCCTGTCTAAAGTAGTGCACTAGATAGGGAACGGGGTTCCATAGGGCCCTGTCTAAAGTAGTGCACTAGATAGGGAACGGGGTTCCATGGGGCCCTGTCTGAAGTAGTGCACTAGATAGGGAACGGGGTTCCATAGGGCCCTGGTCTAAAGTAGTGCACTAGATAGGGAACGGGGTTCTGAAGTAGTGCACTAGATAGGGAACGGGGTTCTGAAGTAGTGCACTAGATAGGGAACGGGGTTCTGAAGTAGTGCACTAGATAGGGAACGGGGTTCCATTGGGCCCTGTCTAAAGTAGTGCACTACATAGGGAACGGGGTTCCATAGGGCCCTGTCTAACGTAGTGCACTACATAGGGAACGGGGTTCCATAGGGCCCTATCTAAAGTAGTGCACTAGATCGGGCTCTGGTCTAAAGTAGTGCACTACATCGGGCCCTGGTCTAAAGTAGTGCACTACATAGGGAACGGGGTTCCATAGGGCCCTGTCTAACGTAGTGCACTACATAGGGAACGGGGTTCCATAGGGCCCTATCTAAAGTAGTGCACTACATAGGGCCCTGGTCTAAAGTAGTGCACTAGATAGGGAACGGGGGTTTGTCATATCAGCCTGTTCCCGATGAGCGCTGTGTGTTCCTGAGATTGTGCTTTGTACTTGATGAGACTAAAAATGTTTTCCACAAAAACATTGCCTCTATGCAACGAGGGTTTGTTGTTTTCCCTGATAAGAATTTAATTCACTTCCTTTGTGTGGAAGAAGAGAAAAACATGGGCATTCTCTCCAGCTCAGGCCGAAACACAGAGAGCACAGTCACAGATAATAAATAGACAGCGGGAGATTGCCTTCGTAAAGTGTTCTCCAAGCTCAGAACAACAGTGAAAGGATCAGTCCCAAATGGCAACATATTCCCTGTATATAGTGCACTACTTTAGACCAGAGCCCTATTCCCTATATTGTACACTACTTTAGACCAGAGCCCTATTCCCTATATAGTGCACTACTTTAGACCAGAGCCCTATTCCCTATATTGTACACTACTTTAGACCAGAGCCCTATTCCCTATATAGTGCACTACTTTAGACCAGAGCCCTATTCCCTATAGAGTGCACTACTTTAGACCAGAGCCCTATTCCCTATATAGTACACTACTTTAGACCAGAACCTTATTCCCTATATAGTGCACTACTTTAGACCAGAAACTTATTCCCTATATAGTGCACTACTTTCGACCAGAACCCTATTCCCTATATAGTGCACTACTTTAGACCAGAACCTTATTCCCTATATAGTGCACTACTATAGACCAGGATCCTATTCCCTATATAGTACACTACTATAGACCAGAGCCCTATTCCCTATATAGTACACTACTTTAGACCAGAACCCTATTCCCTATATAGTGCACTACTTTAGACCAGAAACTTATTCCCTATATAGTGCACTACTTTCGACCAGAACCCTATTCCCTATATAGTGCACTACTTTAGACCAGAGCCCTATTCCCTATATAGTGCACTACTATAGACCATGATCCTATTCCCTATATAGTACACTACTATAGACCAGGATCCTATTCCCTATATAGTACACTACTATAGACCAGAGCCCTATTCCCTATATAGTGCACTACTATAGACCAGGATCCTATTCCCTATATAGTATACTACTTTAGACCAGAGCCCTATTCCCTATATAGTGCACTACTATAGACCAGAGCCCTATTCCCTATATAGTACACTACTATAGACCAGGGCCCTATTCCCTATATAGTATACTACTTTAGACCAGAGCCCTATTCCCTATATAGTGCACTACTATAGACCAGAGCCCTATTCCCTATATAGTACACTACTTTAGACCAGAGCCCTATTCCCTATATAGTGCACTACTATAGACCAGAGCCCTATTCCCTATATAGTACACTACTATAGACCAGAGCCCTATTCCCTATATAGTGCACTACTATAGACCAGAGCCCTATTCCCTATATAGTGCACTACTATAGACCAGAACCCTATTCCCTATATAGTACACTACTATAGACCAGAGCCCTATTCCCTATATAGTGCACTACTATAGACCAGAACCTTATTCCCTATATAGTGCACTACTATAGACCAGAGCCCTATTCCCTATATAGTGCACTACTATAGACCAGGGCCCTATTCCCTATATAGTACACTACTATAGACCAGGGCCCTATTCCCTATATAGTACACTACTATAGACCAGGGCCCTATTCCCTATATAGTACACTACTATAGACCAGGGCCCTATTCCCTATATAGTACACTACTATAGACCAGGGCCCTATTCCCTATATAGTACACTACTATAGACCAGGGCCCTATTCCCTATATAGTACACTACTTTAGACCAGGATCCCTGGTTTGATTTCTGCATCTATTTTTCATTTAATTTAATTTTACTCATTTCCAACCCACATGACAGTGATATCAGGTTTGGTACACAGTGATATCAGGTTTGGTACACAGTGATATCAGGCTTGGTACACAGTGATATCAAGCTTGGTACACAGTGATATCAGGTTTGGTACACAGTGATATCAGGTTTGGTACACAGTGATATCAGGTTTGGTACACAGTGATATCAGGTTTGGTACACAGTGATATCAGGCTTGGTACACAGTGATATCAGGTTTGGTACACAGTGATATCAGGCTTGGTACACAGTGATATCAGGCTTGGTACACAGTGATATCAGGTTTGGTACACAGTGATATCAGGCTTGGTACACAGTGATATCAGGTTTGGTACACAGTGATATCAAGCTTGGTACACAGTGATATCAGGCTTGGTACACAGTGATATCAGGCTTGGTACACAGTGATATCAGGCTTGGTACACAGTGATATCAGGTTTGGTACACAGTGATATCAGGCTTGGTACACAGTGATATCAGGCTTGGTACACAGTGATATCAGGCTTGGTACACAGTGATATCAGGCTTGGTACACAGTGATATCAGGCTTGGTACACAGTGATATCAGGCTTGGTACACAGTGATATCAGGTTTGGTACACAGTGATATCAGGCTTGGTACACAGTGATATCAGGCTTGGTACACAGTGATATCAGGTTTGCTACACAGTGATATCAGGCTTGGTACACAGTGATATCAGGCTTGGTACACAGTGATATCAGGCTTGGTACACAGTGATATCAGGCTTGGTACACAGTGATATCAGGTTTGGTACACAGTGATATCATGCTTGGTACACAGTGATATCAGGTTTGGTACACAGTGATATCAGGTTTGGTACACAGTGATATCAGGCTTGGTACACAGTGATATCAGGTTTAGTACACAGTGATATCAGGTTTGGTACACAGTGATATCAGGCTTGGTACACAGTGATATCAGGCTTGGTACACAGTGATATCAGGTTTGGTACACAGTGATATCAGGCTTGGTACACAGTGATATCAGGCTTGGTACACAGTGATATCAGGCTTGGTACACAGTGATATCAGGTTTGGTACACAGTGATATCAGGCTTGGTACACAGTGATATCAGGTTTGGTACACAGTGATATCAGGTTTGGTACACAGTGATATCAGGCTTGGTACACAGTGATATCAGGCTTGGTACACAGTGATATCAGGCTTGGTACACAGTGATATCAGGTTTGGTACACAGTGATATCAGGCTTGGTACACAGTGATTTTAGTTAGTACCCTTCCCTGACACTAATTAGTACCTTTCCCTGACTCTAATTAGTACCCTTCTCTGACACTAGTTAGTCCCCTACCCTGTCACTAGTTAGCACCCTTCCCTGTCACTAGTTAGTACCCTTCCCTGTCATTAGTTAGTACCCTTCCCTGTCACTAGTCAGTACCCTTCCATGTCACTAGTTAGTACCCTTCCCTCTCACTAGTCAGCACCCTTCCCTGTCACTAGTTAGTACCCTTCCCTGTCACTAGTTTGTACCCCTTCCCTGTCATTAGTTAGTACCCTTCCCTGTCACTAGTCAGTACCCTTCCCTGTCATTAGTTAGTACTCTTCCCTCTCACTAGTCAGTACCCTTCCCTGTCACTAGTTAGTACTCTTCCCTCTCACTAGTCAGTACCCTTCCCTGTCACTAGTTAGTACCCTTCCCTCTCACTAGTTATCACCCTTCCCTGTCACTAGTTAGTACTCTTCCCTGTCACTAGTCAGTACCCTTCCCTGTCACTAGTTAGTACCCTTCCCTGTCACTAGTTAGTACTCTTCCCTGTCACTAGTCAGTACCCTTCCCTCTCACTAGTTATCACCCTTCCCTCTCACTAGTTAGTACCCTTCCCTGTCACTAGTTAGTACCCTTCCCTGTCACTAGTCAGTACCCTTCCCTCTCACTAGTTATCACCCTTCCCTCTCACTAGTTAGTACCCTTCCCTGTCACTAGTTAGTACTCTTCCCTGTCACTAGTCAGTACCCTTCCCTCTCACTAGTTATCACCCTTCCCTCTCACTAGTTAGTACCCTTCCCTGTCATTAGTTAGTACCCTTCCCTGTCATTAGTTAGTACTCTTCCCTGTCACTAGTCAGTACCCTTCCCTGTCACTAGTTAGTACTCTTCCCTGTCACTAGTTATCACCCTTCCCTCTCACTAGTTAGTACCCTTCCCTGTCACTAGTTAGTACCCTTCCCTGTCACTAGTTAGCACCCTTCCCTGTCACTAGTTAGCACCCTTCCCTCTCACTAGTTAGTACCCTTCCCTCTCACTAGTCAGTACCCTTCCCTGTCATTAGTTAGTACCCTTCCCTGTCATTAGTTATCACCCTTCCCTGTCACTAGTTAGTACCCTTCCCTGTCATTAGTTAGTACCCTTCCCTGTCACTAGTCAGTACCCTTCCCTGTCACTAGTTAGCACCCTTCCCTGTCATTAGTTAGTACCCTTCCCTGTCACTAGTCAGTACCCTTCCCTGTCACTAGTCAGTACCCTTCCCTGTCACTAGTTAGCACCCTTCCCTGTCACTAGTTAGTACCCTTCCCTGTCACTAGTCAGTACCCTTTCCTGCCACTAGTTAGTACCCTTCCCTCTCACTAGTTAGCACCCTTCCCTGTCACTAGTTAGTACCCTTCCCTGTCATTAGTTAGTACCCTTCCCTGTCACTAGTTAGCAGCCTTCCCTGTCACTAGTCAGTACCCTTCCATGTCACTAGTTAGTACCCTTCCCTGTCACTAGTCAGTACCCTTCCCTGTCACTAGTTAGTACCCTTCCCTCTCACTAGTTAGTACCCTTCCCTGTCACTAGTCAGTACCCTTCCCTGTCACTAGTCAGTACCCTTCCCTGTCACGAGTCAGTACCCTTCCCTCTCACTAGTTAGTACCCTTCCCTGTCACGAGTCATTACCCTTCCCTCTCACTAGTTAGTACCCTTCCCTGTCACGAGTCAGTACCCTTCCCTCTCACTAGTCAGTACCCTTCCCTCTCACTAGTTAGTACTCTTCCCTGTCACTAGTCAGTACCCTTCCCTGTCACTAGTTAGTACTCTTCCCTGTCACTAGTTATCACCCTTCCCTCTCACTAGTTAGTACCCTTCCCTGTCACTAGTCAGTACCCTTCCCTGTCACTAGTCAGTACCCTTCCCTGTCACTAGTTAGTACCCTTCCCTCTCACTAGTCAGTACCCTTCCCTGTCACTAGTCAGTACCCTTCCCTGTCACTAGTTAGTACCCTTCCCTCTCACTAGTTAGTACCCTTCCCTGTCACTAGTTAGTACCCTTCCCTGTCACTAGTCAGTACCCTTCCCTGTCACTAGTTAGTACCCTTCCCTGTCACTAGTTAGTACCCTTCCCTGTCACTAGTTAGTACCCTTCCCTGTCACTAGTCAGTACCCTTCCCTGTCACTAGTTAGTACCCTTCCCTGTCACTAGTCAGTACCCTTCCCTGTCACTAGTTAGTACCCTTCCCTGTCACTAGTCAGTACCCTTCCCTCTCACTAGTTAGTACCCTTCCCTGTCACTAGTCAGTACCCTTCCCTCTCACTAGTTAGTACCCTTCCCTGTCACTAGTCAGTACCCTTCCCTGTCACTAGTCAGTACCCTTCCCTCTCACTAGTTAGTACCCTTCCCTGTCACTAGTCAGTACCCTTCCCTGTCACTAGTCAGTACCCTTCCCTCTCACTAGTTAGTACCCTTCCCTGTCACTAGTTAGTACCCTTCCCTGTCACTAGTCAGTACCCTTCCCTGTCACTAGTTAGTACCCTTCCCTCTCACTAGTTAGTACCCTTCCCTGTCACTAGTTAGTACCCTTCCCTGTCACTAGTCAGTACCCTTCCCTGTCACTAGTTAGTACCCTTCCCTGTCACTAGTCAGTACCCTTCCCTGTCACTAGTCAGTACCCTTCCCTGTCACTAGTTAGTACCCTTCCCTGTCACTAGTCAGTACACTTCCCTGTCACTAGTCAGTACCCTTCCCTGTCACTAGTTAGTACCCTTCCCTGTCATTAGTCAGTACCCTTCCCTGTCACTAGTCAGTACCCTTCCCTGTCACTAGTCAGTACCCTTCCCTGTCACTAGTTAGTACCCTTCCCTGTCACTAGTTAGTACCCTTCCCTGTCACTAGTTAGTACCCTTCCCTGTCACTAGTTAGTACCCTTCCCTGTCACTAGTTAGTACCCTTCCCTCTCACGAGTCAGTACTCTTCCCTGTCACTAGTTAGTACCCTTCCCTGTCACTAGTTAGTACCCTTCCCTCTCACGAGTCAGTACTCTTCCCTGTCACTAGTTAGTACCCTTCCCTGTCACTAGTTAGTACCCTTCCCTGTCATTAGTCAGTACCCTTCCCTGTCACGAGTCAGTACCCTTCCCTCTCACTAGTTAGTACCCTTCCCTGTCACTAGTTAGTACCCTTCCCTGTCACTAGTCAGTACCCTTCCCTGTCACTAGTTAGTACCCTTCCCTCTCACTAGTTAGTACCCTTCCCTGTCACTAGTCAGTACCCTTCCCTGTCACTAGTTAGTACCCTTCCCTCTCACTAGTTAGTACCCTTCCCTGTCACTAGTCAGTACCCTTCCCTCTCACTAGTCAGTACCCTTCCCTGTCATTAGTCAGTACCCTTCCCTGTCACTAGTCAGTACCCTTCCCTGTCATTAGTCAGTACCCTTCCCTGTCACTAGTCAGTACCCTTCCCTGTCACTAGTTAGTACCCTTCCCTCTCACTAGTTAGTACCCTTCCCTGTCACTAGTCAGTACCCTTCCCTCTCACTAGTCAGTACCCTTCCCTGTCACTAGTCAGTACCCTTCCCTGTCACTAGTCAGTACCCTTCCCTGTCACTAGTCAGTACCCTTCCCTGTCACTAGTTAGTACCCTTCCCTCTCACTAGTTAGTACCCTTCCCTGTCACTAGTCAGTACCCTTCCCTCTCACTAGTCAGTACCCTTCCCTGTCACTAGTTAGTACCCTTCCCTGTCACTAGTCAGTACCCTTCCCTGTCACTAGTTAGTACCCTTCCCTGTCACTAGTCAGTACCCTTCCCTGTCACTAGTCAGTACCCTTCCCTGTCACTAGTCAGTACCCTTCCCTGTCACTAGTTAGTACCCTTCCCTGTCACTAGTCAGTACCCTTCCCTGTCACTAGTCAGTACCCTTCCCTGTCACTAGTCAGTACCCTTCCCTGTCACTAGTCAGTACCCTTCCCTGTCACTAGTCAGTACCCTTCCCTCTCATTAGTCAGTACCCTTCCCTGTCACTAGTCAGTACCCTTCCCTCTCATTAGTCAGTACCCTTCCCTGTCACTAGTCAGTACCCTTCCCTGTCACTAGTCAGTACCCTTCCCTGTCACTAGTCAGTACCCTTCCCTCTCACTAGTCAGTACCCTTCCCTGTCACTAGTCAGTACCCTTCCCTGTCACTAGTCAGTACCCTTCCCTGTCACTAGTCAGTACCCTTCCCTGTCACTAGTCAGTACCCTTCCCTCTCACTAGTCAGTACCCTTCCCTCTCATTAGTCAGTACCCTTCCCTGTCACTAGTCAGTACCCTTCCCTGTCACTAGTCAGTACCCTTCCCTCTCACTAGTCAGTACCCTTCCCTGTCACTAGTTAGTACCCTTCCCTGTCACTAGTCAGTACCCTTCCCTGTCACTAGTCAGTACCCTTCCCTGTCACTAGTCAGTACCCTTCCCTTCCTAGTGTTTACCCTAATTCCACAGTTAGCATTTATTTTACTAGGAGAGAAATTCACATTAATTCCACAGTTAGCATTTATTTTACTAGGAGAGAAATTCACATTAATTCCACAGTTAGCATTTATTTTACTAGGAGAGAAATACACATTAATTCCACAGTTAGCATTTATTTTACTAGGAGAGAAATTCACATTAATTCCACAGTTAGCATTGTAGTTCTCATTTCTTTTGATAATGGTGATTTGTGTTGAGTCATGAAATTAATTTGTCACTCTACTAATTACTGTATAACGCTGCTAACTAATTGGGTGTAATTACTGCTTCAGTGATCTGCATAGCGCCTGATTGACATTTAAATATGACACGCGTCCCAAACCGAACCCTGCTATTCGCTACATAGTGCACCTGATGTTAACCAGAGCCCAATGCACCTTGGTCCAAAGTAGTGCACTGTATAGTGAATAGGGCGGCCATTTTGGATGTAGCTATGTCACGATGAGAGCCGACCAGCTATTAGAGATGGCTGCTGCAGGAATTATAATTAAGACCTGTGGATATAATTAACAACACAACTAAAGGGATGAAGACGTGTATGAGGATGTTTTCTATGAGCCAAACAGCGAGGGTGTAACAAAGCATAGAGATGCTTTAGTTCACTACTATTCATTATAATATTTTACATGGAATTATATGTTTAAAAAAAAAGAAGAAAAAAAAAAAGCTGTATATCTTAAATATTGTACCAGATTTAGCTGTAAATATCTCCCATTTCAATTCTTCCTGAAGAAAGCTGTGACATAACAGACATGTGGTTGAACATGTATTGTCCTTGTCCTGATGTACTGAGGCCGTGTGTCACGGTTTCTAGGAGTTGTGGGCGGAGGAGTCGGGCGCAGAGAGCAGAGTTCAAACGTGGGTCTTTATTCCAGGAACATCGGGCACGACAAACACAAGGGCGCATAAATAACCAAGTCCAACAAACAGGACGGAACCTTCCGGGAAAACGAAATCCACATAAATCCACCCACCATGAACAGAAGAACAAGCCCGCACAAAAGCAGGCGGGCCTACCGGGTTTAAATAGCCCCAAAACAAAACCCAAACAACAAACAGGTGAAACAAATCAGGCAAAACTAACTGAAACAGAAAAGGGGATCGTGGCAGCTGGTAGGCCGGCGACGACGACCGCCGAGCGCCGCACGAACAGGGAGAGGAATCACCTTCGGCGGGATTGGTGACACCGTGTTGGAATCAGAGAATCATCGGCAATAATCACAGGGGTCTGACATCCTCTCGTAGTGATCAAAACAGTCTCTGTCTGTCCAGGGAAACAACAAGCCTGTGATTCTAACCAGTCTCTGTCTGTCCAGGGAAACAACAAGCCTGTGATTCTAACCAGTCTCTGTCTGTCCAGGGAAACAACAAGCCTGTGATTCTAACCAGTCTCTGTCTGTCCAGGGAAACAACAAGCCTGTGATTCTAACCAGTCTCTGTCTGTCCAGGGAAACAACAAGCCTGTGATTCTAACCAGTCTCTGTCTGTCCAGAGAAACAACAAGCCTGTGATTCTAACCAGTCTCTGTCTGTCCAGGGAAACAACAAGCCTGTGATTCTAACCAGTCTCTGTCTGTCCAGGGAAACAACAAGCCTGTGATTCTAACCAGTCTCTGTCTGTCCAGGGAAACAACAAGCCTGTGATTCTAACCAGTCTCTGTCTGTCCAGGGAAACAACAAGCCTGTGATTCTAACCAGTCTCTGTCTGTCCAGGGAAACAACATGTCATGTCTTGTTATGTCTGTTCCTGTCCTTTCTCTTCACTCTGTCTCTCTCTGCTGGTCTTTTTAGGTTACCTTCTCTGTCTCTCATTCTTCAGCTGTTCTACATCTCCCCTAACTAGCTCATTCACTCTTTCCCACCTGTTCTCTCTTCCCCCTCTGATTAGGTCTCTATTTCTCTCTCTGTTCCTGCTACTTTCGGTGTCTGATTCTTGTTTGTGTTTTTGATGCCAGAAGCAAGCTGTCGTCTCGTTTGCTTCCACCTTGTCCTATCCTGTCGGAGTCTGCCTGGCAGGTGCATCCTGCACTATACTACGTTCTTTTTGTTCCATTGTCAACGTTGGAAGAGGATTTATGCCATTCCTGTTTTTCATTAAAGAACTCTGTTTTCTGTTAAAACCGCTTTTGGGTCTTCACTCAAGTACATAACAGAAGAATCAGACCAAGAATGGACCCAGCGGCTCCGGACCCTTTTCACTCCGCCGTCGAGATCCAGGGAGCGATGCTAGGCAGACACGAGGAGGAATTGTCTGCTGCTCGACATGCCGTTGAGACCCTGGCCGTCCAAGTCTCCGACCTCACAAGACAGGTTCACCAACTCCACCTCGATCCACCGCCCACTTCCAGGGTTTCCGAGTCTCCGGAGCCCAGGATCAACAACCCGCCCTGTTACTCTGGGGAGCCCACTGAGTGCCGCTCATTCCTCACTCAGTGTGATGTGGTGTTCTCTCTCCAGCCCAACACTTACTCCAGGAGCGCAGCCCGCATCGCCTACGTCATTTCTCTCCTTACCGGACGGGCGCGTGAGTGGGGCACGGCAATCTGGGAGGCGAGGGCTGAGTGTATTAACCAGTTTCAGGACTTTAAGGAGGAGATGATACGGGTTTTTGACCGTTCTGTTTTTGGGGAGGAGGCTTCCAGGGCCCTGTCTTCCCTATGTCAGGGGAATCGATCCATAACGGATTATTCTATTGAGTTTCGCACTCTCGCTGCCTCTAGTGACTGGAACGAGCCGGCTTTGCTCGCTCGTTTTCTGGAGGGTCTCCTCGTCGAGGTTAAGGATGAGATCCTCTCCCGGGAGGTTCCTTCCAGTCTGGACTCCTTAATAGCCCTCGCTATTCGCATAGAGCGACGGTTTGATCTTCGTCGCCGAGCTCGTGGAAAGGAGCTCGCGTTCTCCGTTGCTCCCCTCTCCACATCACTGCCACCCTCCTCCGCCGGCTCGGATGCTGAGCCTATGCAGCTGGGGGGTATCCGCATCTCGGCCAAGGAGAAGGAACGGAGAATCACCAATCGCCTCTGTCTCTACTGCGGCTCCGCTGGTCATTTTGTCACCTCATGTCCAGTAAAAGCCAGAGCTCATCAGTAAGGGGAGGGCTACTGGTGAGCGCAACTACTCAGGCCTCTCCTTCTGGATCACGCACTACCTTTCCGGTCCATCTCCGCTGGCCCGGTTCATCTGCTTCCTGCAGTGCCTTGATAGACTCTGGGGCGGAGGGCTGTTTTATGGACGAGACCTGGGCTCGGGAACATGACATTCCTCTCAGACAGTTAGGGAGCCCACGGCCTTGTTCGCTTTAGATGGTAGTTCTCTCCCCAAGATTCAGCGTGAGACGCTGCCTTTAACCCTCACTGTCTCTGGTAATCATAGCGAAACCATTTCTTTTTTAATTTTTCGTTCACCTTTTACACCTGTTGTTTTGGGTCATCCCTGGCTAGTGCGCCATAACCCTTCTATTAATTGGTCTAGTAATACTATCCTATCCTGGAATGTTTCTTGTCATGTGACCTGTTTAATGTCTGCTATCCCTCCTGTTTCCTCTGTCTCTTCTTCACAGGAGGAGCCTGGCGATTTGACAGGGGTGCCGGAGGAGTATCACGATCTGCGCACGGTGTTCAGTCGTTCCAAGGCCACTTCTCTCCCTCCACACCGGTCGTATGACTGTAGTATTGATCTCCTTCCGGGAACTACTCCCCCGGGGTAGATTATACTCTCTGTCGGCTCCCGAACGTAAGGCTCTCGAGGATTATTTGTCGGTTTCGCTCGACGCCGGTACCATAGTCTCCTCCTCCTCTCCCGCCGGAGCGGGGTTTTTTTTTGTTCAGAAGAAGGACGGGTCCCTGCGCCCATGCGTGGATTATCGAGGGCTGAATGACATAACAGTTAAGAATCGTTATCCGCTTCCTCTTATGTCTTCAGCCTTCGAGATCCTGCAGGGAGCCAGGTTTTTCACCAAATTGGACCTTCGTAACGCCTACCATCTCGTGCGCATCAGGGAGGGGGACGAGTGGAAGACGGCGTTTAACACTCCGTTAGGGCACTTTGAATACCGGGTTCTTCCTTTCGGCCTCGTTAACGCTCCAGCTGTCTTTCAGGCACTAGTTAACGACGTCCTGAGAGACATGCTGAACATTTTTGTTTTCGTTTACATGGACGATATCCTGATTTTTTCACCGTCTCTCTCGATTCATGTTCAGCACGTGCGACGCGTCCTCCAGCGCCTTTTGGAGAACTGTCTTTATGTGAAGGCTGAGAAGTGCACTTTTCATGCCGCCTCTGTCCCTTTTCTCGGTTCCGTTATTTCCGCTGAGGGCATTAAGATGGATCCCGCTAAGGTCCAGGCTGTCATTGATTGGCCCGTTCCTAAGTCACGCGTCGAGCTGCAGCGCTTTCTGGGCTTCGCTAATTTCTATCGTCGTTTCATCCGTAATTTCGGTCAGGTGGCAGCTCCCCTCACAGCCCTTACTTCTGTTAAGACGTGCTTTAAGTGGTCCGTTTCCGCCCAGGGAGCTTTTGATCTTCTTAAGAATCGTTTTACATCCGCACCTATTCTTGTTACACCTGACATCTCTAGTCAGTTTGTTGTTGAGGTTGACGCGTCAGAGGTGGGCGTGGGAGCCATTCTTTCTCAGCGCTCTCTCTGACGGCAAGGTCCATCCTTGCGCGTTTTTCTCTCATCGCTTATCGCCGTCAGAACGTAACTATGATGTTGGTAATCGCGAACTGCTCGCCATCCGCTTAGCCCTAGGCGAATGGCGACAGTGGTTGGAGGGGGCGACCGTTCCTTTTGTCGTTTGGACTGACCATAGGAACCTTGAGTACATCCGTTCAGCCAAACGACTTAATGCGCGTCAGGCTCGTTGGGCTCTGTTTTTCGCTCGTTTCGAGTTTGTTATTTCTTATCGTCCGGGCTCAAAAACACCAAGCCTGATGCTTTATCTCGTCTCTTCAGTTCTTCTGAGGTCTCCACCGACCCCGAGGGGATTCTCCCTGAAGGGCGTGTTGTCGGGTTGACTGTCTGGGGAATTGAGAGGCAGGTAAAGCAAGCACTCGCTCACACTCCGTCGCCGCGAGCTTGTCCTAGGAACCTTCTGTTCGTTCCCGTTCCTACTCGTCCGGCCGTTCTACAGTGGGCCCACTCTGCCAAGTTAGCCGGCCACCCCGGCGTTCGGGGTACGCTCGCTTCCATTCGCCAGCGTTTCTGGTGGCCCACTCGGAACGTGACGCGCGTCGATTTGTCGCCGCTTGTTCGGTCTGCGCGCAGACTAAATCTGGGAACTCTCCTCCTGCCGGCCGTCTCAGACCGCTTCCCATTCCCTCTCGACCGTGGTCTCACATCGCTTTAGATTTCATCACCGGACTGCCTTCATCAGCGGGGAAGACAGTTATTCTTACGGTTGTCGATAGATTCTCTAAGGCGGCTCATTTCATTCCTCTCGCTAAGCTCCCTTCTGCTAAGGAGACGGCTCAGATCATTATCGAGAATGTTTTCCGAATTCATGGCCTTCCGTCTGACGTCGTTTCCGACAGAGGCCCGCAGTTCACGTCTCAATTTTGGAGGGAGTTTTGCCGTTTGATTGGGGCTTCCGTCAGTCTCTCGTCCGGCTTTCATCCCCAGTCTAACGGTCAAGCCGAACGGGCCAATCAGACTGTTGGTCGCATTTTACGCAGTCTTTCTTTCGTAACCCTGCGTCTTGGTCAGAACAGCTCCCCTGGGCAGAGTACGCCCACAACTCGCTTCCCTCGTCTGCTACCGGTCTATCTCCTTTTCAGAGTAGCCTCGGGTACCAGCCTCCGCTGTTCTCATCTCAGCTCGCCGAGTCCTGCGTCCCCTCCGCTCAGGCTTTTGTCCAGCGTTGCGAGCGCACCTGGAAGGGGGTCAGGTCGGCACTTTGCCGTAATAGGGCGCAGACTGTGAGGGCCGCTAATAAGCGTAGGACCAAGAGTCCTAGATATTGTTGCGGTCAGAGAGTATGGCTCTCCACTCAGAACCTTCCCCTTAAGACAGCTTCTCGCAAGTTGGCCCCGCGGTTCATTGGTCCGTTCCGTATTTCCCAGGTCATTAATCCTGTCGCAGTGCGACTTCTTCTCCCGCGCTATCTTCGTCGCGTTCACCCGGTCTTCCATGTCTCCTGTGTTAAGCCCGTTCTTCGCGCCCCCGCTCGTCCCTCCCCCCATCCTTGTCGAGGCGCACCCATCTACAGGGTTCGTAAGATTTTGGACATGCGCCCTCGGGGCCGTGGTCATCAGTACCTAGTGGATTGGGAGGGGTACGGTCCTGAGGAGAGGAGTTGGGTTCCCTCTCGGGACGTGCTGGACCGTTCGCTGATCGATGATTTCCTCCGTTGCCGCCAGGTTTCCTCCTCGAGTGCGCCAGGAGGCGCTCGGTGAGTGGGGGGGGGGGGGTACTGTCATGTCTTGTTATGTCTGTTCCTGTCCTTTCTCTTCACTCTGTCTCTCTCTGCTGGTCTTTTTAGGTTACCTTCTCTGTCTCTCATTCTTCAGCTGTTCTACATCTCTCCTAACTAGCTCATTCACTCTTTCCCACCTGTTCTCTCTTCCCCTCTGATTAGGTCTCTATTTCTCTCTCTGTTCCTGCTACTTTCGGTGTCTGATTCTTGTTTGTGTTTTTGATGCCAGAAGCAAGCTGTCGTCTCGTTTGCTTCCACCTTGTCCTATCCTGTCGGAGTCTGCCTGGCAGGTGCATCCTGCACTATACTACGTTCTTTTTGTTCCATTGTCAACGTTGGAAGAGGATTTATGCCATTCCTGTTTTTCATTAAAGAACTCTGTTTTCTGTTAAAACCGCTTTTGGGTCTTCACTCAAGTACATAACACAACAAGCCTGTGATTCTAACCAGTCTCTGTCTGTCCAGGGAAACAACAAGCCTGTGATTCTAACCAGTCTCTGTCTGTCCAGGGAAACAACAAGCCTGTGATTCTAACCAGTCTCTGTCTGTCCAGGGAAACAACAAGCCTGTGATTCTAACCAGTCTCTGTCTGTCCAGGGAAACAACAAGCCTGTGATTCTAACCAGTCTCTGTCTGTCCAGGGAAACAACAAGCCTGTGATTCTAACCAGTCTCTGTCTGTCCAGGGAAACAACAAGCCTGTGATTCTAACCAGTCTCTGTCTGTCCAGAGAAACAACAAGCCTGTGATTCTAACCAGTCTCTGTCTGTCCAGGGAAACAACAAGCCTGTGATTCTAACCAGTCTCTGTCTGTCCAGGGAAACAACAAGCCTGTGATTCTAACCAGTCTCTGTCTGTCCAGGGAAACAACAAGCCTGTGATTCTAACCAGTCTCTGTCTGTCCAGGGAAACAACAAGCCTGTGATTCTAACCAGTCTCTGTCTGTCAGGGAAACAACAAGCCTGTGATTCTAACCAGTCTCTGTCTGTCCAGGGAAACAACAAGCCTGTGATTCTAACCAGTCTCTGTCCAGGGAAACAACAAGCCTGTGATTCTAACCAGTCTCTGTCTGTCCAGAGAAACAACAAGCCTGTGATTCTAACCAGTCTCTGTCTGTCCAGGGAAACAACAAGCCTGTGATTCTAACCAGTCTCTGTCTGTCCAGGGAAACAACAAGCCTGTGATTCTAACCAGTCTCTGTCTGTCCAGGGAAACAACAAGCCTGTGATTCTAACCAGTCTCTGAGGTCTCCATCTGACATCTATTGATCCTTTCAGCTACCCTACCATGCCTATTGGCTGTGTGTGTGTGTGTGTGTGTGTGTGTGTGTGTGTGTGTGTGTGTGTGTGTGTGTGTGTGTGTGTGTGTGTGTGTGTGTGTGTGTGTGTGTGTGTGTGTGTGTGTGTGTGTGTGTAACTCTTAACCTGCCTATCGAAGTGGTTCCCCCACAGTGCCTAGTAGGGCCCCTCCATTTTGTCAGCCTGGCTGGTAATCTCCTCCACCCAGCAGGCAGGCAGAGGGCCTCCTTTTGTTACCCCATCTACGCCCCTCCTCCCTGGGCTGGAGAATAGCCTACCAAGGCCCCCTATGGATGACTGAACCTAATGCACTTCACTGGTGCTCTGAATACCGGTACGACAAATGAATATCATTATCAAGTTGTCAACCGGCAAATTAAAACATAATGCAGCAAGCTAGGACCCATGGTAGATGGCTTCCCAGCATGCCTTTCACTCCACTGACCCATGGTAGTTGGCTCCCCCAGCATGCATTTCACTCCCCTGAACCATGGTAGTTGGCTTCCCCAGCATGCATTTCACTCCACTGAACCATGGTAGTTGGCTCCCCCAGCATGCATTTCACTCCACTGAACCCTGGTAGTTGGCTTCCCCCAGCATGCATTTCACTCCATGGACCCATGGTAGTTGGCTTCCCCCAGCATGCATTTCACTCCACTGACCCATGGTAGTTGGCTTCCCCCAGCATGCATTTCACTCCACTGACCCATGGTAGTTGGCTTCCCCCAGCATGCATTTCACTCCCCTGAACCATGGTAGTTGGCTTCCCCCAGCATGCATTTCACTCCACTGACCCATGGTAGTTGGCTTCCCCAGCATGCATTTCACTCCACTGAACCATGGTAGTTGGCTTCCCAGCATGCATTTCACTCCACTGAACCATGGTAGTTGGCTCCCCCAGCATGCATTTCACTCCACTGAACCATGGTAGTTGGCTTCCCCCAGCATGCATTTCACTCCACTGAACCCTGGTAGTTGGCTTCCCCCAGCATGCATTTCACTCCACTGAACCATGGTAGTTGGCTTCCCCAGCATGCATTTCACTCCACTGAACCATGGTAGTTGGCTCCCCCAGCATGCATTTCACTCCACTGAACCCTGGTAGTTGGCTTCCCCAGCATGCATTTCACTCCACTGAACCATGGTAGTTGGCTTCCCCAGCATGCATTTCACTCCACTGAACCATGGTAGTTGGCTCCCCCAGCATGCATTTCACTCCACTGAACCCTGGTAGTTGGCTTCCCCAGCATGCATTTCACTCCACTGACCCATGGTAGTTGGCTCCCCCAGCATGCATTTCACTCCACTGACCCATGGTAGATGGCTTCCCAGCATGCATTTCACTCCACTGACCCATGGTAGATGGCTTCCCAGCATGCATTTCACTCCACTGACCCATGGTAGATGGCTTCCCAGCATGCATTTCAATCCACTGACCCATGGTAGTTGGCTTCCCCCAGCATGCATTTCACTCCACTGACCCATGGTAGTTGGCTTCCCCCAGCATGCATTTCACTCCACTGAACCATGGTAGTTGGCTTCCCCAGCATGCATTTCACTCCACTGAACCATGGTAGTTGGCTCCCCCAGCATGCATTTCACTCCACTGAACCCTGGTAGTTGGCTTCCCCCAGCATGCATTTCACTCCACTGAACCATGGTAGTTGGCTTCCCCAGCATGCATTTCACTCCACTGAACCATGGTAGTTGGCTCCCCCAGCATGCATTTCACTCCACTGAACCCTGGTAGTTGGCTTCCCCCAGCATGCATTTCACTCCACTGACCCATGGTAGTTGGCTCCCCCAGCATGCATTTCACTCCACTGACCCATGGTAGATGGCTTCCCAGCATGCATTTCACTCCACTGACCCATGGTAGATGGCTTCCCAGCATGCATTTCACTCCACTGACCCATGGTAGATGGCTTCCCAGCATGCATTTCAATCCACTGACCCATGGTAGTTGGCTTCCCCCAGCATGCATTTCACTCCATGGACCCATGGTAGTTGGCTCCCCCAGCATGCATTTCACTCCATGGACCCATGGTAGTTGGCTTCTCCCAGCATGCATTTCACTCCACTGAACCATGGTAGTTGGCTCCCCCAGCATGCATTTCACTCCACTGAACCATGGTAGTTGGCTCCCCCAGCATGCATTTCACTCCACTGAACCATGGTAGATGGCTTCCCAGCATGCATTTCACTCCACTGACCCATGGTAGTTGGCTTCCCCCAGCATGCATTTCACTCCACTGACCCATGGTAGTTGGCTTCCCCCCGCATGCATTTCACTCCACTGACCCATGGTAGATGGCTTCCCAGCATGCATTTCACTCCACTGAACCATGGTAGTTGGCTTCCCCCAGCATGCATTTCACTCCACTGACCCATGGTAGATGGCTTCCCAGCATGCATTTCACTCCACTGACCCATGGTAGATGGCTTCCCAGCATGCATTTCACTCCACTGACCCATGGTAGTTGGCTTCCCCAGCATGCATTTCACTCCACAGACCCATGGTAGATGGCTTCCCAGCATGCATTTCACTCCACTGAACCATGGTAGTTGGCTTCCCCCAGCATGCATTTCACTCCACTGACCCATGGTAGATGGCTTCCCAGCATGCATTTCACTCCACTGACCCATGGTAGATGGCTTCCCAGCATGCATTTCACTCCACTGACCCATGGTAGTTGGCTTCCCCCAGCATGCATTTCACTCCACAGACCCATGGTAGATGGCTTCCCAGCATGCATTTCACTCCACTGAACCATGGTAGATGGCTTCCCAGCATGCATTTCACTCCACTGACCCATGGTAGATGGCTTCCCAGCATGCATTTCACTCCACTGACCCATGGTAGATGGCTTCCCAGCATGCATTTCACTCCACTGACCCATGGTAGATGGCTTCCCAGCATGCATTTCACTCCACTGACCCATGGTAGTTGGCTTCCCCCAGCATGCATTTCACTCCATGGACCCATGGTAGTTGGCTTCTCCCAGCATGCATTTCACTCCACTGAACCCTGGTAGTTGGCTCCCCCAGCATGCATTTCACTCCACTGAACCATGGTAGATGGCTTCCCAGCATGCATTTCACTCCACTGACCCATGGTAGATGGCTTCCCAGCATGCATTTCACTCCACTGACCCATGGTAGATGGCTTCCCAGCATGCATTTCACTCCACTGACCCATGGTAGTTGGCTTCCCCCAGCATGCATTTCACTCCACAGACCCATGGTAGATGTCTTCCCAGCATGCATTTCACTCCACTGAACCATGGTAGTTGGCTTCCCCCAGCATGCATTTCACTCCACTGACCCATGGTAGATGGCTTCCCAGCATGCATTTCACTCCACTGACCCATGGTAGATGGCTTCCCAGCATGCATTTCACTCCACTGACCCATGGTAGATGGCTTCCCAGCATGCATTTCACTCCACTGACCCATGGTAGATGGCTTCCCAGCATGCATTTCACTCCACTGACCCATGGTAGATGGCTTCCCAGCATGCATTTCACTCCACTGACCCATGGTAGATGGCTTCCCAGCATGCATTTCACTCCACTGACCCATGGTAGTTGGCTTCCCCCAGCATGCATTTCACTCCACTGACCGATGGTAGTTGGCTCCCCCAGCATGCATTTCACTCCACTGACCCATGGTAGTTGGCTTCCCCCAGCATGCATTTCACTCCATGGACCCATGGTAGTTGGCTTCTCCCAGCATGCATTTCACTCCACTGACCCATGGTAGTTGGCTTCCCCCAGCATGCATTTCACTCCACTGACCCATGGTAGTTGGCTTCCCCCAGCATGCATTTCACTCCACTGTAAAATAATTTTATAGGTCCTCTCTGCTTCATGCACCTTACATTTTATATTTACCTTGAATTCTCCTCAATGACCTTTTTGTCCCTGTTCTCTCCCCGTTGGAACAGCTTTCTCTTTCTAGCAGCCCAACCAACCCAAGGCTCCCGGCCTACTGTATTTTCTCCTGGCCAGACCAGCTGCTCCGGGCTGAGGTTTCCCCTGGTCAAGGGCCTCTAGAGCCCCCAGCTCACTTCCTCCGTTTCTCCAGCACCTGTTCCTGCCTTGGCAAGGCCCTGGCACTGGACTGGAGAATCCTGGGTGCTTGGAGACCAGCCATCTGCTCTGCTTTACAACTCTGCACCATTCTATGGTTCTACTCCCGAGTCCCTGGAGCCTCTCTAGTCTGCAGCCTGGTCTACTGCAGCCTGGTCTACTGCAGCCTGGTCTACTGCAGCCTGGTCTACTGCAGCCTGGCCTACTGCAGCCAGGCCTACTGCAGCCTTGTCTACTGCTGCCTGGTCTACTGCAGCCTGGTCTACTGCAGCCTGGTCTACTGCAGCCTGGTCTACTGCAGCCTGGTCTACTGCAGCCAGGCCTACTGCAGCCTGGTCTACTGCAGCCTGGTCTACTGCAGCCAGGCCTACTGCAGCCTGGTCTACTGCAGCCTGGTCTACTGCAGCCAGGCCTACTGCAGTCTGGTCTACTGCTGCCTGGTCTACTGCAGCCTGGTCTACTGCAGCCTGGTCTACTGCAGCCTGGTCTACTGCAGCCTGGCCTACTGCAGCCTGGTCTACTGCAGCCTGGTCTACTGCTGCCTGGTCTACTGCAGCCCGGTCTACTGCAGTCTGGTCTACTGCAGCCTGGTCTACTGCAGCCTGGTCTACTGCTGCCTGATCTACTGCAGCCCGGTCTACTGCTGCCTGGTCTACTGCAGCCCGGTCTACTGCTGCCTGGTCTACTGCAGTACTGCCATTCTACCCTCAGTCCCTGGAGCCATTCTAACCTCAGTCCCCGGAGCCATTCTAACCTCAGTCCCTGGAGCCATTCTACCCTCAGTCCCTGGAGCCATTCTACCCTCAGTCCCCGGAGCCATTCTACCCTCAGTCCCCGGAGCCATTCTACCCTCAGTCCCTGGAGCCATTCTACCCTCAGTCCCCGGAGCCATTCTACCCTCAGTCCCCGGAGCCATTCTACCCTCAGTCCCTGGAGCCATTCTACCCTCAGTCCCTGGAGCCATTCTACCCTCAGTCCCTGGAGCCATTCTACCCTCAGTCCCTGGAGCCATTCTACCCTCAGTCCCTGGAGCCATTCTACCCTCAGTCCCTGGAGCCATTCTACCCTCAGTCCCTGGAGCCATTCTACCCTCAGTCCCCGGAGCCATTCTAACCTCAGTCCCTGGAGCCATTCTACCCTCAGTCCCTGGAGCCATTCTACCCTCAGTCCCGTGAGCCATTCTACCCTCAGTCCCTGGAGCCTAGTTATTTTCATTTTGTATGATTTTTTATTTGACCTTTATTTAACTAGGCAAGTCAGTAAAGAACAAATTCTTATTTACAATGACGGCCTACTAAAAGGCCTCCTGCGTGGACGGGGGATGGGATTAAAAATAACAAATAAATTAAATATAAATATAGGACAAAACACACATCACGCCAAGAGAGACAACACTACATAAAGAGAGACCTAAAGACAACAACATAGCATGACAAGAGAGACAACACTACATAGAGAGAGACCTAAGACAACAACATAACATGACAAGAGAGACAACACTACACTACATAGAGAGAGACCTAAGACAACAACATAGCATGACAAGAGAGACACCACTACATAAAGAGATACCTAAGACAACAACGTAGTATGACAAGAGAGACACCACTACACTACATAAAGAGAGACCTAAGACAACAACATAGCATGACAAGAGAGACACCACTACACTACATAAAGCGAAACCTAAGACAACAACATAGCATGACAAGAGAGACACCACTACACTACATAAAGAGAGACCTAAGACAACAACATAGCAACATGGTAGCAACACAACATGGTAGCAACACAACATGGTAGCAGCACAACATGGTAGCAACACAACATGGTAGCAGCACAACATGGTAGCAACACAACATGGCAGCAACACAACATGGTAGCAACACAACATGGTGGCAACACAACATGGTAGCAGCACAACATGGTAGCAACGCAACATGGTAGCAGCACAACATGGTAGCAGCACAACATGGTAGCAGCACAACATGGTAGCAGCACAACATGGCAGCAACACAACACAACAACAACATGGCAGCAACACAACATGGTAGCAACACAACATGGTAGGAGCACAACATGGTAGCAACACAACATGGCAGCAACACAACATGGTAGCATAAAAACAGGTGTAACGGATGTGAAACGGCTAGCTTAGTTAGCGGTGGTTCGCGCTAAATAGCGTTTCAATCGGTGACGTCACTTGCTCTGAGACCTTGAAGTAGTAGTTCCCCTTGCTCTGCAAGGGCCGCGGCTTTTGTGGAGCGATGGGTAACGATGCTTCGTGGGTGACTGTTGTTGATGTGTGCAGAGGGTCCCTGGTTCGCGCCCGGGTCGGGGCGAGGGGACAGTCTAAAGTTATACTGTTACACAGGCAGCAACACAACATGGTAGCAACACAACATAACAACAACATGGCAGCAACACAACATGGTAGCAACACAACATAACAACATGGCAGCAACACAACATGGTAGCACCCAACATAACAACAACATGGCAGCAACACAACATAACAACAACATGGCAGCAACACAACATGGTAGCAACACAACATAACAACAACATGGCAGCAGCACAACATGGTAGAAACACAACATAACAACAACATGGCAGCAACACAACATGGTAGCAACACAACATAACAACAACATGGCAGCAACACAACATGGTAGCAACACAACATAACAACAACATGGCAGCAACACAACATGGTAGCAACACAACATAACAACATGGCAGCAACACAACATGGTAGCACCCAACATAACAACAACATGGCAGCAACACAACATAACAACAACATGGCAGCAACACAACATGGTAGCAACACAACATAACAACAACATGGCAGCAGCACAACATGGTAGAAACACAACATAACAACAACATGGCAGCAACACAACATGGTAGCAACACAACATAACAACAACATGGCAGCAACACAACATAACAACAACATGGCAGCAACACAACATGGTAGCAACACAACATAACAACAACATGGCAGCAACACAACATGGTAGCAACACAACATAACAACAACATGGCAGCAACACAACATAACAACAACATGGCAGCAACACAACATGGCAGCAACACAACATGGTAGCAACACAACATAACAACAACATGGCAGCAACACAACATAACAACAACATGGCAGCAACACAACATGGTAGCAACACAACATAACAACAACATGGCAGCAACACAACATGGTAGCAACACAACATGGTAGCAACACAACATAACAACAACATGGTAGCAACACAACATAACAACAACATGGCAGCAGCACAACATAACAACAACATGGCAGCAACACAACATAACAACAACATGGCAGCAACACAACATGGTAGCAACACAACATAACAACAACATGGCAGCAGCACAACATGGTAGAAACACAACATAACAACAACATGGCAGCAACACAACATGGTAGCAACACAACATAACAACAACATGGCAGCAACACAACATAACAACAACATGGCAGCAACACAACATGGTAGCAACACAACATAACAACAACATGGCAGCAACACAACATAACAACAACATGGTAGCAACACAACATGGTAGCAACACAACATGGTAGCAACACAACATGGTAGCAGCACAACATAACAACAGTATGGCAGCAGCACAACATGGCAGCAACACAACATAACAACAACATGGCAGCAACACAACATGGTAGCAACACAACATAACAACAACATGGCAGCAACACAACATGGTAGCAACACAACATAACAACAACATGGCAGCAACACAACATAACAACAACATGGCAGCAACACAACATGGTAGCAACACAACATAACAACAACATGGCAGCAACACAACATAACAACAACATGGTAGCAACACAACATGGCAGCAACACAACATAACAACAACATGGCAGCAACACAACATGGTAGCAACACAACATAACAACAACATGGTAGCAACACAACATGGTAGCAACACAACATGGTAGCAACACAACATAACAACAACATGGCAGCAACACAACATGGTAGCAACACAACATAACAACAACATGGCAGCAACACAACATAACAACAACATGGCAGCAACACAACATAACAACAACATGGCAGCAACACAACATGGTAGCAACACAACATAACAACAACATGGCAGCAGCACAACATGGTAGAAACACAACATAACAACAACATGGCAGCAACACAACATGGTAGCAACACAACATAACAACAACATGGCAGCAACACAACATGGTAGCAACACAACATAACAACAACATGGCAGCAACACAACATAACAACAACATGGTAGCAACACAACATGGTAGCAACACAACATGGTAGCAGCACAACATAACAACAGTATGGCAGCAGCACAACATGGCAGCAGCACAACATGGCAGCAACACAACATGGTAGCAACACAACATAACAACAACATGGCAGCAGCACAACATGGTAGCAACACAACATGGCAGCAGCACAAAATG